>NC_051182.1:75883965-75916599 GCF_013339695.2 Rhipicephalus sanguineus | reverse complement strand
ACGTCACGGACTGGGAAAAGGCTTACGGCAGCTTCGGGGTCTGTTATGCATCGGTACGACAGTTCATCGGGACCACAGAGGATCGTCGGCGACATCGATTGGGGAACCAGACACAACGGAGCTGGACTTACGGCGTGTAACGGAACCAAGTAGAGTGTTCCATTGGCGAGGCCTAAGTGGCCAGACAGACTCTATAGTAGCGACGCGAGTCGGAGGTGTAGAAGTACTGAGAATTGTGTTTGTTTATTTTCGCATACTGCTCTAGTGTTTGTAAGATTTCCATTGTTAGTTGTTCTGAGTGTTCTTCTTATAGTTTTTTTTTTGTGTGCAATTAAACTGCGTTTGCTGTGCCTACCTGCGCCTTCTCAATCTATCTCCCACGCACACGCCTCCGAGATCGGTGACAATGACGTCAAGAGTGTACAATTAAGCACTAGTAATCAAACTAGTTCAGATAAAAAAAGAACCTTCCGTGCATCACAAGACGTAATAAAATGCTGCTTGTTCGTTTGTTTGAATCATGGAAAAAACGCCAGGCCTGCGCGGAAAGCGCAGCACAGTCACAGCGAAAGCTGGAAGAGTGGCATTTCTAGAGCCCGTTCTAAACTCTCTTGGGGCTACTAATACAAGTACACTGCCAAAGTACCCACTACGCCATAAATCACAATTTTTGTGAAGTTGGCAAGCACCTACTAAGCCTTGTCATTCTGCGGAGAAGCGAGGTACCAGCTACAGTGAAACCTCAGTGATACGATCGCAGCTCATACGAATTTCGGGGTGATACGAATTTTTCGTTGGTCCCGGCCAAGGCCCATTGGCCTGCAATGTAGACAAGGGTCGTGGAGTGGGCCACACAGGTCACCGTCAACCTTGGGTTGATGGCCATCTAACACGGAATCGTCCCCAACTGTTTTCTGACGAAATAAAGTTTTTCCATCCATCCATGGCCTGCAATGTAATGGGGCACGATTGTTGCGAACCGATTTTCACCCAGCGACGTTTGATACGAACGTACGCTACCGCCCAGGTACGGAGGGGGGGGGGGGGGGGGCTGTCGCGGAAGACGCGCCAAGCACGCGCGAGCGCGGGAACGCAAGCGTGGGCATGCGCTCCGCACCACCAAATCGTCAAAATCACGGTGTATGAAAAACACTTTTCTAAAGGTGGGCGAGGATCGAAAGAAGGCGAGGACGGTCTTGGCGAAGGAGTCAGGCCTCACAACGTCAGCATGCGCGACCGTTGAGGTCGCACTTGTGCGGGCACGGCCGTGAATCTCCCAAAAGACATCCCCAATACCTCCGCGATTACAAAATCATAACACAGGTTCTGTAATTCTGTGGCCTTGATACATCGCGTCAAAGCGTTTCTCTTGTTACTTTCGCTGCAGTACTCTGGTGTCATGCAAAAAAGCATACTAAAATTTGGAGGGGGCTATTGCTGTCGCGGGTCACAATTAACGCACCTGGTTCATTAATTGAATACGCGCGTACAGGCCGTATATTTATTTACGAGTGCTGGTATGATTTCCGACACCTAAAACCTTAACTGACAATCATTCAGGGTTCTTCCTGACGTTGCTGTGGCCCTGAAAAACAATAAATGAAAACGTGCGCCAGCTTTCTTTTGTCGCATGCTAATTTTCCACGCTTTCTGGTGATACGGATTTCGGATGGTACGGATATTTTTGGTGGTCCCGTGAGATTCGTATCACCGAGGTTTCACTACGTCTGTAAGGCATTATGTGCACTTTGTTAACGCTACGAATGATGACGATGAAGAATTATGGCTCAGCCCTTTGTAATGGGTTGGAAGCTTTAAACGGCCCACCAGTGGCAGGGTTCTATTTGGTGTCGCAGAAGTCTGTTGCCAGACTCGGGGGTCAATGTTGCCAGACTGCCGCCAGATTTGGCGGGTAAATTTGCCCCTGCGGTTTCAGCTTTCCCGTAAGGCTTCTGTGTCATCCGCGGTGCATTTCGAAAGTGCCTGTGCGACATCGGCCGTTTTAACGAGCGGAACGAACGGACCCCGCGTGTTGCAGAAGTCGGGACGCGTTTTTTCGCTGCGTGCACCGTACAATTAAGATATCTGACTCGAAGTAGGGAATCCAGGCGCGCAACGACTCGTTTGAGTCCACGTACGCGTAGGGGAAACTGAATTAATCGCCGAAGCCCGGACACGCGTGTGCGCCGTGTTGCAATACATCGGACTCGTGTCCCCGAAGTACAGATTATATCCGTAGCTGTGCGTGCCGTGTCGACCATGCCCAACGACGCTCACACTTCCGATCGCATCGCTCGACGAGTATGAAACATACATACCACGTCTGGAGAATTGATGCACGTCGCATATATCAGTGCTAGCTACGCCCGTAGGCGGCTTTATCGCCGCTGCTGGACGACACTGCTAGGTCTGAGCTGGTGGTGGGAGGCACGCGACTCGTGGACCTGTAAATGGGGGGCCCTACATGCAAGAGGGGCTCCACCCACAATAACCACAAACAACCAAAATTCCAATTATTGCATGTTTATTTTCTCCGGGCTTGAAAGAGCGCTATCAAAAAGTAACAAAACGAATGAAAACAAAACAAAAAACGCACACAGCAGGTTGATCAATCTGCATTTGTCGCACTATCGTCTTCAAAGGGGATACCGGCGTGCGATGGCCTCGATGAGCCGAAGGAAACTTGTCCTTCACGTTGGGACGTGCGTTCACGGACCTCCACCACAGCCAGGCGAGGTGAGAACGCATCAGAGCGGGAGTCGTTTTGTTGCCGTTGCGAACGAGTCGTCGTTTTGCTTTCTGCCACTCGCTTTCGATGCGTTGCGTGTTGGCGCCTGTTGCAGGGTCGATGAAGTTGACGCTGTGGTTCACGGTGTGCCAGTCGAGGTTTAGCGGCGTCCCATTGGCATTCACGAGGCCGGGTATGCACCGGTATGCGGCCCACTCGTCACTGAACACCGTCGTCCCGGGAAGAACGTTCTTCGCGATCAGAGGACCAAGGGTGGCCGCGTCTCTTTTGTCGACCTCGAACAGCCTTAGCTCCTTCGTGGACACGCACAGCATGCCGAAAATCCACGGGCCCTTGTCTGACACACCACCGTAGTTGTTGCGGCGCCTGGGGGGAACATTGTCGCCAGTCAGAAGGTGACCTCGGTTCGCCTTGCGTCGTCCCCTCATCAGGCACTCGTCTATTTGGACCTCCTGTCCTACTCCTCCCATCGGCGGCTGTTCGAGAAGCTCTGCGAGAGCCACTTCTGACATAATTTCTCCAGTCGGTCCGCGTGGTGTTACTCATCTTGAACTCCTTCTCTATGAGTTCCTTCGTGTTCCTCGACGAGAACCCTTTAATCATTGCGTAGGTCAGCCATATCACCTCTCTTCGAGCGATTTTTACGTTCGGACGTCCAAGTACGTCTCGACAAGCAAAAAAGGAGCTTTGCCCCTGCCTACCGTGCAGGGCGTCCGTCCCGCGGAGCTGAGACAGCTGCTTTTTGCACCGATTGCACTTGAAGCTCGGCCTGATCCCTTTCTTGCATCGGCGATTGTAAGTGACGACTTCTCCGTCGCATCCTGGCTCGCCTGGATTAAAGCCAAGGTCCTTGCATATCCCCCAGTACTCGGAAGCCGGTGGCCGCCCTTGTAGTGTTCCGGTTGCCTGGGGTCGAGCAGATGGCGTCGGCACCAGTCCAAATTCACGAAGAAAGGCCTCTTCTGCGGCAGGGTATCTGATGATGTCGGCGATCTCGAGAATGCTGGGGTCCATACGTGGCGTGGCCATGACGAACCGCTTCCTGACTGGGGACAATGTTAATTGCATTGCTAACGTTACGGCATTTTATAAGGCTCGCTATGTGAAAGGCGGGGGAGGGCGGCCGAGACAGAACGCACCAAATAAGGGCATTTCGACGGGTGAATTGACCAAATATGAGCATTTCGACGCGCGTTCCGTCGACGCGTGACGCGCACTAGGCCGCTATAGAGCTTCGACGTCACGCGCTTCAGGTCACGTGGCGTCGCGCAAGCGTCGGTCGCGCCAGCGCCTGGTCGCGCTCTCCCTCAAGTCGCCCGCTCCAAATATGGGCATTTCAGCGCGAGAAATGACCAAATATGGGCACTGCGATTTGAAGGGGAGCGCGAAGCTCTATAGCGTGCCTAGTGCGCGTCACGCGTCGACGGAACGCGCGTCGAAATGCTCATATTTGGTCAATTCACCCGTCGAAATGCCCTTATTTGGTGCGTTCTGTCTCGGCCGCCCTCCCCCGCCTTTCACATAGCGAGCCTTATAAAATGCCGTAACGTTAGCAATGCAATTAACATTGTCCCCAGTCAGGAAGCGGTTCGTCATGGCCACGCCACGTATGGACCCCAGCATTCTCGAGATCGCCGACATCATCAGATACCCTGCCGCAGAAGAGGCCTTTCTTCGTGAATTTGGACTGGTGCCGACGCCATCTGCTCGACCCCAGGCAACCGGAACACTACAAGGGCGGCCACCGGCTTCCGAGTACTGGGGGATATGCAAGGACCTCGGCTTTAATCCAGGCGAGCCAGGATGCGACGGAGAAG
Organism: Rhipicephalus sanguineus; assembly: GCF_013339695.2. NCBI lineage: Eukaryota > Metazoa > Arthropoda > Arachnida > Ixodida > Ixodidae > Rhipicephalus > Rhipicephalus sanguineus. Next base: position 75,912,033 of record NC_051182.1, on the reverse strand, counting down.
TCGTCACTTACAATCGCCGATGCAAGAAAGGGATCAGGCCGAGCTTCAAGTGCAATCGGTGCAAAAAGCAGCTGTCTCAGCTCCGCGGGACGGACGCCCTGCACGGTAGGCAGGGGCAAGGCTCCTTTTTTGCTTGTCGAGACGTACTTGGACGTCCGAACGTAAAAATCGCTCGAAGAGAGGTGATATGGCTGACCTACGCAATGATTAAAGGGTTCTCGTCGAGGAACACGAAGGAACTCATAGAGAAGGAGTTCAAGATGAGTAACACCACGCGGACCGACTGGAGAAATTATGTCAGAAGTGGCTCTCGCAGAGCTTCTCGAACAGCCGCCGATGGGAGGAGTAGGACAGGAGGTCCAAATAGACGAGTGCCTGATGAGGGGACGACGCAAGGCGAACCGAGGTCACCTTCTGACTGGCGACAATGTTCCCCCCAGGCGCCGCAACAACTACGGTGGTGTGTCAGACAAGGGCCCGTGGATTTTCGGCATGCTGTGCGTGTCCACGAAGGAGCTAAGGCTGTTCGAGGTCGACAAAAGAGACGCGGCCACCCTTGGTCCTCTGATCGCGAAGAACGTTCTTCCCGGGACGACGGTGTTCAGTGACGAGTGGGCCGCATACCGGTGCATACCCAGCCTCGTGAATGCCAATGGGACGCCGCTAAACCTCGACTGGCACACCGTGAACCACAGCGTCAACTTCATCGACCCTGCAACAGGCGCCAACACGCAACGCATCGAAAGCGAGTGGCAGAAAGCAAAACGACGACTCGTTCGCAACGGCAACAAAACGACTCCCGCTCTGATGCGTTCTCACCTCGCCTGGCTGTGGTGGAGGTCCGTGAACGCACGTCCCAACGTGAAGGACAAGTTCCTTCGGCTCATCGAGGCCATCGCACGCCGGTATCCCCTTTGAAGACGATAGTGCGACAAATGCAGATTGATCAACCTGCTGTGTGCGTTTTTTTGTTTTGTTTTCATTCGTTTTTGTTACTTTTTGATAGCGCTCTTTCAAGCCCGGAGAAAATAAACATGCAATAATTGGAATTTTGGTTGTTTGTGGTTATTGTGGGTGGAGCCCCTCTTGCATGTAGGGCCCCCCATTTACAGGTCCACGAGTCGCGTGCCTCCCACCACCAGCTCAGACCTAGCAGTGTCGTCCAGCAGCGGCGATAAAGCCGCCTACGGGCGTAGCTAGCACTGATATATGCGACGTGCATCAATTCTCCAGCCGTGGTATGTATGTTTCATACTCGTCGAGCGATGCGATCGGAAGTGTGAGCGTCGTTGGGCATGGTCGACACGGCACGCACAGCTACGGATATAATCTGTACTTCGGGGACACGAGTCCGATGTATTGCAACACGGCGCACACGCGTGTCCGGGCTTCGGCGATTAATTCAGTTTCCCCTACGCGTACGTGGACTCAAACGAGTCGTTGCGCGCCTGGATTCCCTACTTCGAGTCAGATATCTTAATTGTACGGTGCACGCAGCGAAAAAACGCGTCCCGACTTCTGCAACACGCGGGGTCCGTTCGTCCCGCTCATTAAAACGGCCGATGTCGCACAGGCACTTTCGAAATGCACCGCGGATGACACAGAAGCCTTACGGGAAAGTTGAAACCGCAGGGGCAAATTTATTCGCCAAATCTGGCGGCAGTCTGGCAACATTGACCTCCGAGTCTGGCAACAGACTTCTGCGACACCAAATAGAACCCTGCCCCACCAGTTATGCAGTTTGCATTGGGTGACGCGCGGTCACGGTTTCCCTCTCCCGCCACTCTGTATAACATACGTTGACGTGGGAGAGAGATGGGGGGGGGGGGGGGACATAGAACTTTATTGAGACCCCGAGGACACGGATCATGCGCTTATGGGCTTCCTTGGCAACCAATACAAGTGCACTTGCGAGGCACCCACTGCGCTATAAATCATTGTAATTTTTGAGAAGTTGGGAAGCAGGCACTGTGCCATTTTTCGTCACTTTGATGCGCACTTTGTTGATGCTGTCCCTGATGACGACGAACAATTATGGCGGAGCCCTTGTAATGGATTGGAAGCATTCAACAACCTACTCGTTGCGCAATTCGCATTGTGTGACGCCTGGTTACAGAATTCGCGTTGTGCGACGCTTGGTGCTTATTTTACTCTTCTACCACGCTATGCTGCGAATGTTAGTGTGGTTCCTTCCGACATGAAGCCTGTATAGGACCTTTTTGCAAAGCAGTTTCAAGCACAGGCATGGCTTAGAGGTTGAATACTGGGCTCCCACGCAGAGGGCCCAGGTTCGAACCTTGTTCCATCCTGGAATTTTTTTCTTATTTCGTTTTTTTTTTTCTAATTTCGAGCGATAGTGGTTACGGACACCGGCGGCGGCGGCGGACAACTACGGCACCAAAAACGGCCGCTGAAATGATCTCATAACAGCTTTCGCTGTAAAAAATTGCGGAAATGTGAACGATGCAAATGCAATTGTAATTATAGCTTCATTGCAAGAATAGTTACCAACGAATAAAATGAAACAAACCTGAATGCTTTACATCTAATAGTTTCATAGGAAATAATAGTTTCATAGGTGATAGAGCGATAGTCTACAGTGGGAAATGCACATGCAAAATACGATGCAGGTCATTTATTATCAAAAAAGATGTGCTGCAAGTGCACATTATGATCTATTTTTGTAATGTGTATATAAAATATAGAAGTTGCTAGATACTCATTGTGCGCTCATTAGGAATCAATGTGGAAAAAAAAAAACACGAACACCGCCACAAAATGTATGCAACCTATATACATGTCTCGATACAAATGTACAAAATCATGGTGCACAAATACACAAATTATGCCTACAAACAGATGCAAATATCAAGATCATAACAACACAAGGTACATATATGCATGCACAATATTGTCATATATGCACATTCCAGACATTCAAACACAAGAACCAAAAATAAAGTATTTACAAGGCAGGCACTTTTGTTTCTTGTCCTTATCAAGTCTCAGCAACAATTTTCTCCTAATGAAAAAGTGCCTATCCCCCATTTGCGACCATAAATTATTAATGCAACAACTTCAGTAGGCAGGGGTAGGGGGGTCAACCCCCCCCCCCCCGAAATTTCTCAGTTTTGCATGTGTTTATATAGATGCACACATACAAAACAGACGCATGGTTAAACAGCCCCCCCCCCCCCCCCCCCCCCAAGTTGCAAAAAAAATTTCTGACTATGATGCTGGCACAGACAATATATACAAAAATCAACCAATAAAGGAATACAAAAAATTGCACGTAAATATAAGAACTATGAACTCATGGCAGCCACATAGATACGAATTTGATAAAAGAAAGCTTCATCAGCATTACTTACGTTTATGGAAGCCTGGCGTATACGTTACAGAAGTTTATTAGATGCTTTCAAGAACAGAACAGAACAAATGGCAATCGTGTGAAGCGAAGAAGTACATTTAGTCAGGTAAACTGCCATTTTTTTTCACAAACTCATCTCTGATCGCTCATATGTACAGTCCCTAGTCCAGTGATTAGACCAGGAGAAATATGCATTCCCAGTCACTGGTTCGTGCGTTTCGCTCTGCTTTTCACTTTCTTTGTGGAGCACTTGGCGCAGCTTTGATACTGATTTCACTTTGGTCGAAACACCACTTGCCAGTAGTTCGGTCCACAGTTCAGCGGCATCCATGTCTTCGATGTCTGTTGGTGATCCATCATTTCGCTCCATTTCCTGAGCGCAGCAAGGCCTGTTCATACGACTTTCTTGTATGAGGCCTTCTTTCCAATATTCCAGGTCAACTTTTTTGTAAACACTGCTAGCTCTCACATGCACAGCAACTTCAAGCTGTTTCGCAAGCCTCACAGCATGGGCAGCTACATTCCATTAATTGGATTTCGCATGGTGGAGATGTTTCAGAATGTCATTCTTTTTTTTTTCAGTGCCTTTGCTGGTATACCAGGACAGACACTGGAATTCTTCATGTTTTTTTGAGGCATGATGAACTAGGATATGGATATAAGACGTCACCCTGTCTGCACCGTAACCCTTATTTCCAAGACTACCCAGCTCTAGAAAGTTCTAAAAAAACTGAGACACTTCTTTTTTTCATTGCTTTCACTGGTCGCATTTATTCTAAGTGGTAAAAAATTTCGCAATGATTTTGCCATAAGAAAATGTTTACTTCTTCAAATGAAGGATCAATTTTTCCCTTTAGTTTCGTCGGCAACATCTTTGGCAACCGCTTGCAGGCGTTTCCGGCTAAAGAGAATTTCGTCCCTTTTTTATCCTCCTTCCATACCTCAAATTTGATACTGCGGCTGTTTACTGCATGTACAATGGCATCGACGTGAATGCCTTTGCCGCTTATATTTGCCACTTTATGACAGTTATCCCTGTCGTCGGCTTCGGCAAGCAAGCCGTCAATCATGCAGTTTAACACTCTAATAAGCATGTACGTCAGGCACAACGAAACGGGGTTCGATGGCAAACAGTGGAATGCTCTTAATAATGCGTTCCATGCTCTTCAACGACGCAGTTCCTCTCTCATATTTGTGAGAGTGCGTAGAAGAGGAGGTATATGTTCGCCAAAACTCTACATTGTTGCTTAGGGCTGGCGCGGTAGAATAGCAAGGATACCTGGACGATGGTAACTGCAAGCCTTGTACCGAAAGCAGAAATTTTAAGTCTGATTCCAAGCATATGGACACAATCACATCATGCTGTTCCACAGAGATAATGACTGCTTTTGCAATGGCATTAATTTCAGAAATCATATCTGCAAATGACTCTCTTATTTGAAAATATTTTTCTGTAATTTCAACGACTGCCAGAAGCCGATGTAACTTGTGAGTGAAGCTTTTTTCGGCTGTCGATGACAAGGAATGGAAGTGGTGTCCATCTTGTTTACCTTCCTAACAAGGCAATTATCACCTTCAATTTTCACGATGATACGTTTTGAACCGAGGTCTTCAGGCTCCTATCGACGGCGAACTCTGCAATAGCTGACTGCAGTTCTTGTAAAACGGAAACCTCGGTACCAGGTGACTTTCCAGATGCCTTAAACACAGAAGACATAATATCCAATTTCTCTCTCTGTATGAGTTGATCACGCAATGTGGGCAGGTTTGGCATGGTAGAGGAAGCCAACGTTACTAGAACAAACTCAGTTTCAAAGCTCCGTATCTCCGCCAGCGGAGGAGGGTGGTCCGAACGGCGGTCGCGAGAACTAGCGGCGCTGCAGTTCCGTCTTGCTCCACTATCGGCGCGTCGTCTGCTGCCACGGCATAACGCTGCGGTCCGCCGCGCAGTTGCTCGCGCCAACTGCGCGGCAACTTTCTTATTGTACTAGTTAGGTGGATACTTAGGTGGATGTGTATAAGGTCGTCTGTATGCATTGACCCGTGTGCGTTGTTCATTGATTGGCTAAGAATCGATGTTCGGTCTATATTGCCACGCCCACTTCTTGTTTTATTTTGACGTATTCGGGTTTGACCAGCAAGGACGGTTATCAACGCCTGACGCTGTCCGCGAAGCAGTGTTCGAGAAGCTTCGCGATTGTAGATCGTTTTGGTAAGATTGCGCCCTGCACGCGAATGTTCCAGCTTTGACGAGAGATAACGCCGCCACCAGCGATATCGCTGGAAAGTTCGATAGCACGTGTATAAAAGCCGACGCGCTTGACCGCTTGTCAGTTGATCGACGGTCGACGCTGTGTTCGCCGCTGTCAGTGTATTGCTGTAGTTTGACTTTCAGTTTCCCGGCCACAAGTTCGGCCAAATAAAGAGTTTCATCTCGGACCTGGTGACTGCTGCCTTCGTCGACGTCACGAACCTGTGACAATATTTGAGATGTCTACATTGCGCTTAACTTCCAAGCATAGGAGTTCCTAAGCGAATGAGGGTTTTCAGAGTAATTTCTGTAACCACCACCCCAATTTTAGCCGCTGCCGTCTTATCTAGACCAAGAACAACTCAACACGTTTGTAAAAGCCTTTATAGTGCACAAAGAAGCGTACTTACTCGAGATACAAGAACGTTCTAGAAAAACAGTACTCATGTTTCTACAATTTATTGAAAAAAAAACTTTCTCGAAAAACGTCACCAATGCTTTGCAACGTTTACAAGACACGTTTTCGCGACGGTTAAAGGGACACTGACCCAAAATCGAAAAATTTTACGAGAACTCGGTAAATGAAATCTCAGTGTTCGATTACATCGAATAGATATCGTCTCTGAGCAATTTTTGCAGTGGATAGTTGTATTTTCGGTGTCTCATCTTTCTACGTCGCATCCTTCTACGGTGCCTTAAACAATTCGAACAGATCGGCCGTGATGTGAGCACCAAGCAGTTATTCGCGCGTACTATGTCGCTGGAAGAGTCGTCAATATTCAACTTCAGTTTTTCAATTTCACCGAGCAGATGTTCCATGCCCGCAGCACTTTACACTGTACGACAGCCGTTTGCGTTTCGTGCTGTAGCCGTTCACTACGCAGTTAAACTGCTCGTCAACTACAATTATCTTTTGCACAAGTAAGTCTCCGTTCCCGAAGCAAAGTGTGGGATTGGGCTAGTTGGTATTCCATTATTAAACTGCTCAGCGCAAAAATTTGACACGGTACACATAGAAAAGACGAGGACCAGCGCTGGTCCTCGTCTTTTCTATGTGTACCGTATCAAATTTTTGCGCTGAGCAGCCCGTTCCCGAGCCGGCGAGTGTAAAATATTCTGCACATCTTGTTCAATACCTCGACGTAAAATCTCTCGAAAATCCACTGCTTTGAAGGCATAGCGACAGCTGACAAAAGCTGATCGAATGTTAGTGTGATGCAACTCTCAGTCTCGGTAGCGTATATAGGTAATCGCCTGCCTTTCGTTTTGCTGTTCTCTTTCTGACGGCTCCTTCAAATTGGGCACTGGGCTTTCGCGGGACGCCGTACGTTTTGGGGGGGATTTGTGCGTAAACCCCGAACATTTTGGCTTTGAAATGTGGGGTGGAAGTGCTGGGAACAAGCGCGGCACGGCACCTGGCGCGAGTTGCCACTTTCCACGTGGGATCAAAACGCCTTGTCCCGCAACGACACGACGATAGTGCTTTACAATGTCGTCACTCTCAAAATGAACGTCACAGACCTTGCATTTCGCAGTAAGCTTTCCATCTTTGCGATGCAAAGCCTGAATGGCTTAGGGTCTTTTGCAGGTCCGAAGTGTCGTGAAGCGGAGTCGTCGTTGCGGTAGCCGCTCTTGCAGCCCGGCGCAAAGCAAGTCGGCATACCGCACTGTGAATCTGCTCGCCCTCGTTACGCTTCGTACATCACTTCGTACAAGACGCTAAGCCTGGTCAAGAACAGTCGCAAAAATGACGAGCTAACAAAGCGCAGACGACGCTGTAACCCACGTGCGCTCGTACATCGGTGGCGCCGATCACAACACGCGCCAGCCGCAGCCAGCCGCGGGAGCTAGACGTGACTGCAGCGCCACTAGTTCTCACGACCGCCACGCGGACCGCTTCTCCGGCGGAGCTTTTAAACTGAGTTTGTTCTAGTAACGTTGGAGGAAGCTGCTCCCAAAACTCATTGCTTACAAAATGATTATCCAAAAGGACAGCAATTTCTCTAACACATTTCTTTGGCGATAAGAGGGTGTCATAATTCACTTCACCTCTACGGTGATATCCCGCTTTGACATTTCGCGCTACAGAAATTTCGCTGCTTTTAAGTACTGTGATTTGATGCAACAATTCCCGAATGTCATTCAAAATAAGCTGGCGCAAATCCAAACCGTACCTCTCTAAAATGCCTTGTAGTGCTTGGACAATGGCATTGCCCTACACTGTGCAGCTTTCTTTGGTCAGAACTTTTGGACCCTTCTCCAACAACTTGCCCCGATTATGCAGCTCTTCTCTTTTTCTAAAACAGAGGTCAGCCTTCAGTTCTCTTCTTCAAGTTGAATGCATTCGTTCTGCAAGATACGAAAGGATTCTTTTAGATCCCCTATTGACGCTTCTGCTGAGGCTTTTATGCGTCTGTCTTCTTCCAAGACTCTTATAATTACGTCCTAGACTGTTTCTCAAGCCAAGTTTCCACTGTTGGAGCATTCGTTGACGAAATCAACCTTTACACGACACTATTTTTTCAAGAAACACACCTTCGCACCACCCTTCTTCTTTTTAGGGGCGAAGCTCCTTAAGGCGGCACCCGTTCGTCCCTCGTCGTGCTCGTAGTAGTGAGTAACAAGTCTTACCCTTTGACCTCCAAGGTGGTGCCGGTGGGAGATTTCTCCTGTGCGTTGTTGAACAATAACAAATTCGCAGCGTGCGCGTTAACTAAAAGCCGAATTCTTCTGTCTCTGTAGAAGTGTAAGTGTTAGCTAAAAGCCGACTTCTTCTGTCTCTCATTCCCATTAGCAGCCATTGTTTACCTCCAAGGTAGTGCCTGGTGAGATTTCTCCTGTGCGTGATTAAACAATAAAAATTTTGTTCAAAACGCCGTTGATTGATGAAATAAACCAACGAAAGACGCCAGATGTTTTGTAAAAACAAAACGAAAGAACGCCAGATGTTTCTAAAGCAAAACGAAAAAGACGCCAGCTGCTTAACGAAAGACGCAAGGTGTTTTCTAAAGCAATGGTTTTCTAAACAATGAAAATTCACAGCGTACATGTAAAATTAAAGTGAGCTGCAAGTCGTCATAACTCATCGAACCTTTAGTATAAACGCGCCCGATCTCACGTCGGTGATGATGTACTGGGCAGAATTCACGGAAGATTCACGGTTTACCGATGAACCTCCGCAGCTTCGCCCACTCATCATCATTCACTCCGTGGATATGCTGTGATTTTCTATATATGGCCTATACAGTTGTGCATAAACTCCTGAATTGTGTCTACACCTTACCCGCAATAATTCCCAGTAAGCTTGTGCCATGCAGAAGGAAATATTTCACAGTTTTGAAAAATGCCTTATTCAGAAGGTTCTGTTGACGGAAAATATTTATAGCCATGTCATTAGTCAATGCGAAAATTATGCTCATTTTGGACACACTGCAACTGGAAGTTTGTGAAGACATTTTTCAAAACAGCATGCTTGCTATGGAAGCAAATATCACACAAACCAAAAAGAAAAAGATGAAAAATAAATGAGAGTACATAACCGTGCACAGGGTTCCCCTTCAGGGGGGCGAAGGTTCGTCGCAGTGCCCCCCCCCCAATTATGTCAATATATGGCGCTGACATTGCACCCCCCCCCCGTGTCGCAGCGCCCCCCCTCCCTATTATGTCAATGTGTGGGGCTGACATTGCACCCCCCTCTTAGGTGAATATGGGGGCGGCCACCCCCCCTGCCCTTCCCCCCCGCCCCGTGCGCACGCCTACGTGCGAGTACATATCAAAAGGAAAAGTGGCATATATCAAGGAAGCAAATGCAGAATATATAATGCCGATTTACCTTTGTCACCAAAAATATTTTCATGCTCTTAACAGGATATCCACACGGAAAGCGTTTGCACGACTTTTGTCTTGTGACAACCCCCTTCACTCGTACCGGAAATCTGACTGATACAACGCTGTTGAATTTCGTTTCACAAGCGTACTGATCATCAGGTAGAATCAACTTCGAAAAGTCCTTCTCTTCCAACGCCTCCTAAATATTTTCAAAGCCTGCGCCCTCTCAGGTGACGTCAGCAACCGCCGTCCTACGAGCCGGTTCCTCAAACCGACCCTTCCGTCCCGTCTTCTCCCGAGTCCCCGATGGCACTTTTCCTCTCTTGCTGCTTGTGGCCAGTTCGTCAAACCAGTCGCTCCTGTCCTGTTTTTCTAGTGCTACTTCTGCGGCATGCAGGTCTCGACATGCCAAATAAGTGTTGTGTGCCTATGTGTACGAGCAATTACAAGACAGGAAACAAGGTGCAAGTGTTTTCGTTCCAAAAAGATGAAACGATCTTCAAGAAATGGATCAGTGCGATTCCTCGACGGGATTTTGTGCCTACTGCCAACAACAAGGTACGAAGTAAATTCTCACTACTGTTACCACAAATTGGCGGTTTATGAGGGAGCCATGACAAGCGTTACGTTATTTGATTGTATCACAAGGGTAATCCTGTGCTCCCCACGTTTGCTACTGTAATGCAGGTATGCGCCTTACACTTCCACGCGTCGTGCATCGAGCGTACATCATCGTACACAGATCCCCGGACAGGAAAGGTGCTTGAAGCTCCCGTAAAGGTGCCCCGTCTGCGCCTTGGATCAGTGCCATCTATATTTCCTGGCTGCCCTTCGTATCTGTCGAAGCAAGATGCCCTCCCAACAAGGGAATCTCCAGGTGCCAAGAAAGCGCGCCTCGAGGCAGACAGTCTTGCTTGTGCTATTGAAGAGTCCGCAGCCTTGCATCGCGAAAAACAAAAGCAGCGCAAATTTGTGTCCCTTCCTGAAATGATGGAGCGCCTAAAAGGGAAATGCATTCCAGATGAACGGACCGTTATTTATCGCCCAAACTGTGCCATGTTCCTGAACATTGTAAATGAGTGCATGCCTGTTCTTCAGTCCTCTGTTACTCCCTAGCAAAAATTCCCAATAAAAAACCAATAGCCTATTGGGTTATTGACACCTATTGGTCTATTGGTTCTATAGGTCTATTGGAACTGTATTTGGCTATTGGTCTATTGGTTCTATATCAGCCTACTGGACCTATATTGGTGTATTGGTTCTCTATTAGCCAATTGGAATTATATTGGCCTATTGGTTCTGTATTTGCCTGCTGGCATTGTATTAGTTTTGTATTTGCCCACTTCTCAGCCCCATTAGAATTAGTCTTGCGCAAGTGTTTTATGGGTGTCTTGTCGTCATGCAGAAGGCCCACACTGTGGCAGCGCCCCTGCAATGATAATCACAGTGGATGAATGAGGCATATGTTCAAATATATTCTCATAATCAAAACTACAAGTGCTTCTTCTGGCCCTTGATGATGTTGGCGATCTTGCGGGCGACTATTTTGCCAAGGCAACTATGTCTTGTGTCAATTTCTTCTGGACTGCCTCGTCCGCACTCGAGGAAGTGCCTGAAAGATTCTGTAAATAAACAGAGCCATGAAATCAGAAAACAGTAACACATGTTTAATTAAAATTTACCTTCGAAGCAATGTATAGAAAGTAGGCGGCACAGTGAGAAATTATCTAGGCCTTAATTCACTGCACATGTTCACAATGTTGCAGGAGCTGAACTATAGCAAAAAACTGAGTGAAGTATTACACACCCAACTAACGGCAGGAAGTGGAAGATGGAAGCAGCGATGAAAAAATCCGTAAAACAGGTGGTGGATGCTCGAGCCAACGTTTCGACAAGTGGACTTGTCTTCTTCAAGGCTGGAACACACACCCAACTGTGGCTTATTGCGTGGAAGAAAACAGTATATCGGCAAAATTTTGCGGCAAAAAAGGAAGGAAAAGAAAGGGGCAAAATTCTTTTAAAAATTAAGCAGCACCTTATCCCGTTTACACGCTTGCGTCCTGTGTTTTTTGAGCTGTACCCAAGAATGAACTGCAAACTCGTCCTTAAATTACAGCAAACTCAATAATCACTTACTATCTGTGACGTGCTCTTTTTCACGATGGTGGAGCGACTATCATACCTAGAGCATGCCACTAAATCTCAACTTAAAGATGGCATGAAATAAATTAAGCTAGGGTAGATTCACGATGAGGCAACGGTAATATGTAAGACAGTAGTAAAGGTAGCCTAGATTCCATATCGTTGCAAGCCCAACACAGCAGTCAGGCTGCAATGAGTTGGATATAACACACGTGCTGCATGTTACGTGCTTATGCAATTAAGCCAACAACATTAATAAACCCACTCCTGCGATAGCCCTAATTGGGCTGCAGTATGTAAAAATAAATAATATGAAATAAAAAATCGCACCAGTGCAGTACATATGCTATGCACATTTTGTATAATGAATTATCATGTGGCCTTCTGTGGTTCTTGTGACATTATGTCGAACAAGTATGATAAGCCGATTGGCGCGCACTACCAACACACAAACCGAATCGACTAGAGCGTTTTACTATGAGGCGATAAACGCGTTTTCGGCACTTACAAAGGGCTTGCGAGACTCCAACTACACTCACGAGCAGGGCGCCTGTCCTTTACCTCTAATCTATGCTACGTTTTTTTGTGCATACTGACAAACACAAAAACAAACTGCAATATTATATGCGCTCAATCATTCAACTTCTGAGAGCGTGTGGACTTGCAATCGAGGCGTCGCTGGTCTCGCTGTCATCAAATACCGGAGACAAAGGACGAGGGACTTGTTTTCCCGACCTTTCAGCTTCGTCCCAAATTTGAATACAAAAAGAAAGGTGATATCAAATAAATACTAAATAGGAGTAACTAGCTACCATGCCCACTCAACTCACCAAACAATCGGAGCACATGGGCCTTGTTGCTCGTCTTGCCATTATTCTTGGTGCCACTTTGTAGAGTCGAAATCGGTCGAAATCCCAAGACATTTATGGCTCAGAACGTCTCCATCTGGTGCACGCTGAACACAGTCTTCACGTTATCGTCGCGGAAGCACACTAAAGCAAACATCGTGTAAGCAGGCTTACGTGAAGCATCGAGATCACACAAAGCACGCGCTAGGGCGACAGACACAACGTTTTGGCTTAGCTTGGCCGCAGGCTGGGCTTGTCTTCGTATCGGCCGAGCGCGGATGGCGCGCCAAACGCACGGTCGGTCGCGTTTGCAGATCCACAATTCTTTCTCCTGTATCTTTACAGCACTACTTATAGCATAAATAGTTATAAACTTTACATATTATCCAAAGCTTATCTTAAACCTTAGCACATGGCTTAGCCTGCTTAACCAAGGAACGTGTAAAAAAAAAAAATGTTCACACATGCAGCGTCGCCACGCCGCGCGGCGCGCACCGTCTCACTATTTTTTTTTTTTTTTTTTTTTTTGTCACCTGGCTGGTTCTATGCCGGTTGTGATCTCATGGCGGTTTCTTTATTATTATTCTGTGGTGTCTGTGTTGTCGATTCCTTCGCAAGTTCTTCTTTAGCGTGTTTTACTATAGTGCCCGTTTACCGCGCGGCATGTACGGAGACACCGTACAGCCGTGGTCGACACGCAGCCTTTTTATATAACTCTTTTAGTCGCGTGAGTTGCTAACTGCACATGGTGTCTCACGGTGTACGATTAAGCTCAATCGGGATCAGACTTCAAAAGTGAATTGATCCCATCTGCAGCTTGCGTATAATATAGCCAATCATGATCAAGAAATTTGATCGGGATCGGGTCCGACGCGCTCAATCAGTCATAAGATGTTATAAACAGCTACCAATAGGCGGTAGCTGTTTGAACAATAAAACTCCTGTTGGCCTTATACATCTTCTGTTAGTACATTAAGAAACCAATAGGAGTACTTATTTGACCAATACAACTTCTATTTGCCCAATAAGTCACCGATAGGCAGCACCGATTTGACCAATACAACTCCTATTGGTCCAATAAGACACCAAAAGGCAGCCCCTATTTGACCAATACAACTTCTATTAGTCCAATAAGACACAAATAGGTGGTGGCTATTGGTGTCTATTGGTACCCATAGAAGTCTTATACAACCAATACAGCTCCAATAGGTGTCCTATAGAACCAATAGCGATTTCCTATTGGACCAATAGGAAATCCTATTGGTATTTTTGCTAGGGCTGTGTTCGAAGATCTTCGTATCACTGCGTGTGTACACGGTAACTTTGTGAAACGCATAGGTGACTGTGTTGTGCCAGATAACATCAGTGATATTAACGATTTATTTGACATACTGATTAAGTTGCAGCAGATTTCTGGCGACAAAGCTTCAGCTGATGGATAGCAAATCTCTTAGAAAAGATTGAGCAAAATGTCCCCTAGAATAGAAAGGACAATGTCAAATTTTTGAGGGAGCAAGTGTTGTTGGTTGAGAAAGAGAGATTACAATACTCTTCGCAAACAATGGTACTTACCTGCATATTGCACACTATATCTCCCCATGCTTATAAGTTTTTGAGGAGCTCGGGTTCTTTGATTCTGCCACATCCGAGTACTATCAGAAATGTGTGCTCGTCCTTCAAGCTATCACCTGAGAATGAATCGGGTGATCAGAATTTTCTAAAATACATTGGCCAGAGATATAAGAAACTGAAGTCGCATGAGACTGCCTACACTTTAATGGTAGACGAAATTCACATTCAACCATTCATGGACTACAAAGTAGGGAAGATTGCGGGGGCAGCAGTGAACACAGTTGAGGCTGCAACGACTGCACGTGTTCATGGTTCAAAGTATGTTAAGCTGTTTTCGCGAGGTTGTTCACATTCTTCCCGTGCGAACGTTAAATGCTGAGCCGCTTCATGCTGTATTGAAAAAAGTCATTCTTGAGCTGGGAAATATCGGCTTTAGAGTTTTAGCTGTAGTAACAGATAACAACTCCATCAACAGGAAGGCTTTAAAGGGGCCCTGCAACACCTTTCTTAGTTATATTGGAATAGTCTCATTATTGATGTATGACTCTTCATGAGTCATATGCCGCAAAAATTTTTCGAATCCGTCAAGTCTAAGTGGTGTTACCAAATTATAGAGATCACGTTCCGCAGCTTTCTCCCTCAACTCAACGCAGCGAGCGCGCGGCGTGAAGGGAGGAGGGAGGGCGGAGGTGCGAGGAGGCGACGTCAGCGCCGGCGGCATTTTTTTCATTTTTTTTCTCTCTGGCGTCTCGGCGCAACCACGTGGTCTGTGGCGCCACTTCCGGTCGGCTCGCGCGGTCGTCGTCGAGCGGCGGAGCCCATGTTACCGTGTATCGCGCGTGCTTGAAAACTGGGAGTCGGTTTGGTAATGTTGGGTGTGCACCTCGCACTGCCGTAGTGTTTTCATCCCTCTGCCAACCATGGACGCAAACTTGCGTGCGCGTTTGGAACGAATGACAGCTGAGATGGGTTTCAACCCACACTCCGATACACCGCCTCTTCGCACTGCTCGCGCTTGAATCGTATTCAACACGGCAAAGCTGCGTGCACCCTTCTCCCAGTGGCGGTACTTCGATGCTGTTTGCTCTTCGAATGCGGGCGCACGGCGAGTGCGGGCTGACAACAAAGAACTACAGACTAGAAGAAAGGATCGTGGGGCATCGGGCCGGCGCGGACCCATCCCCCAGCTGTCTGCAGCTACCGTGAAAATGCGAGTCTGCTTGGTTGCTGTGTCGCGGTTTTTGGGAACCTGAGACTACGGGGAGGATACGCCGAGGTACGGCTCGATGACTTACTGAACAGACAGCGAACGGGACTCTCGCCATACAGCGAACACAGGTATCCTAAGCTAGCCGGCGCCAGCATTGTTATCGGAGAAATGCTGCACCGCTGCCTCGGTCGGTCGTGAGAACGTGCCGACGATGCAGTTTCCAGCTGACGAGGCAACACTCGAACGGCTGCCACTCTCAACGGCAACCGGCGATGGTCAAAAGCACAGAAATATTCACGATTTCGGCACTGCACATGGTGAAGAAAACGCAACCACGCAACTACGAGCAGACGAGCTGTCGGTGAGACCGGAAGTGCTAATATTAATGTTTGTTCGGTGTTTTAACGGCATAACACAATATAAACATACATATTATCTACTTATTGAACTCAAAATTAACAACTAAGGTAATAATGAGGGTGTTATCGTGATTAAAACATCAGCCAATGGTGGAACTGCCGACAATCGATGTCATATATTGCGGACTAATACATCATTTGTCGAGAGAAGAGGGAGCGATTTTCAGCTGACTTTGAGAATTTATTGTAAATTCCAGGCCGCTCGCTTCGCTATAATATTTGGCTCGCGTGTTCTCGGGAGCCTCGACTACCGATTGGCAGCGCTTTTTGACCCTGCTCAAAAAGTGTTGCAGGGCCCCTTTAAGCATGTTTTCTAACCCGCCAAAAGTAAGAATTAGTTACCCACATCCAGCTGACGCAACGCGGCCTTTGTTTTACATCGTAGATGCTGTGCACCTGTTAAAATGTGTTAGAAACAATTGGCTTAACCAAAGAAACCATGGAACCCACTTTTATTTTCCCATGTTTGACCTCACCAACAATTCTGTCCACCCTGACATCATACAATGGGCGTCATTTAAAGAGCTGAGGGAACTTCACAAACTTGAAGCTTCTGAGCTGTTGAAGTACAGCTACCGGCTATCTTCGAAGGCTCTAAACCCAAATAATTTAGAAAGGCAAAATGTGAAGCTTGCCTTACAGGTTTTTAACACCTTTGTGGCTGAAGCCTTGGACGCACACTGTGGTTTGCCCGCATTTTCCCGAGGGAAAGAAACTGCCAACTTCATCAGAATAATTCTTCGTTGGTGGAAGGTTGTCAATGTAAAAACACCACACAAGGGCCATCACCACCGCGATGTATACGAAGAACCAATTACTTCAGTGAGTGATGACCCCAAGCTGATATTTCTGGACGCCTTCGTGACCTGGCTTGACGTATGGGAGTTTTACAAACACGACAATGGCACGCTCACTAAAGAAACTCTTAACGCTTTGAGGCATTCAGCATATGCTCTACTTGAATTTTCAAAGTATTGCATCGTTGAGCTCGGCTACAAGTATGTGCTGCTAGGAAAGGTGCAAACAGACGGTCTGGAGAACAGATTTGGGCAATACCGACAAATGGCTGGCGGTAACTATCACATCAGTATCAGGCAGCTTTATGAGTGTGAAGGCAGAATTCGCCTCCAAAACACTCTTCCTGTGATAAGCCCCGGGGACCTCAACGACGATGAGGAGCTTTGTTTGCCGGCTGCTGCACATTCATTCAACATTGCTGTGTGTCCAGAAGACCTGGACAGTTTGAGTGCACGCGTGCCTGTTTTTGGTTATGTCGGTGGCTTCTGTGCTCATTCTGTTCTGAAAACACTGAAGTGTGATTTCTGCCGAGAGCAGCTTGTGGAGTGCCAAACACCAGAAATCGAGGATGCAGATGTGCACTCTTTAGCAGCTAGTCTGAATAGAGGTGGTCTAAAATTCCCCAAACCGTGTATCATTACTGTTGTGATGCACGCTGAAATAGTTCTGAAAAAGCTGCTTCAGCCAGAGAATGTCACAATGTTTTTTCAGCAAGAAAGCCAGAGGAATGTCTTCAGGCAACTGATAATTGAGTCACTGCCTGAATTCGAAGACCTGGTGACATGCGTAAATGGGCACGATCCAAGTTTGCTGATCAGCATGATAGCAAAGCGCGCAGCAAACGTCATGTTGAGTAATTACTGCAAGCAACGAAATGATGTGGCTGCTACTGCAAAAGCCGACGCCAAAGCGCGAAAGCTAAAAACATTAACTTCGAAGTAAAGTGCACGTTGAGTTTTTGTATATTATAGTGCTTTTTTGTGTGGGCTTGTACTGTTTTATATGTATGAACATAATAAACTCATGCCACCAAGTAATGGGGCAATTTGTATCGTAATCAAAGCGTACTTCGTGACTGAGCAGCACTTGCGTGCAGCAAATCAAGCGGCTTCAGGTGAGCTAATAGAGATAACTATTCTTGGCGAGATTGCTGTGAACTGCGCGCGAGCTGTAGATACAGCAAACAGACTGGTTGAGCAGGAAACGCGTTCGAAGCAGCGCGGCGGCGTCCGACCGGTCGGACGGCCGCTGATGACGTAGCTGACGTCATGACACGCGACACGCAGGCTTGTCAAGTTCTAGGAGGCGTTGTTCTCTTCCCACAGAAGCCAACCCTTCTCGAGGTGCTTTCCTCTGCCTTTGAAAACCGATCTGAATATATCCAGATCTACATTCACCTTGGCAAGTCCACTGGACCTACGGCTATTAGCAAGCTTCTTTTGAACGACATATAGTACTTCGGATGCTGCTTCCAGCCAGTGTTTCGATGGTTTGCTTGGATGTCTGAATTCACGCAGACAAGCTTGATTCAACTTCCTTTTTGGCTCCAGGGCGTTGTGCCACTTCGAATAACCCGTCCATTTTATCAGGCAGCCTTTCCTGTGTAGAAAAAGAAAAAATGAGTTGGTGTGAATAATAAAAATATGGCACTACAAAATGACAGTTAATTAATCGGAGTAAAAGAAGCATTACAATAATTTTACACGAGATTTACAAATGCCCGGCTGTTTAGCAGCCAATGAGGCACCAATATTTAATCTTATCCAAAATAGCAACGGCTGCACAGAGTGGTATTTTACAATTTGAAAAATGTTTTCCAGGTACCTAAACAATAAAGACTGTTGCCAAAGTTATGTTGTATTTGATAGGAACGTTAAACGGATCCACCAGGTTTCCTTTTTCATGAAGAATTCTAACGCATCTCGTTGGTTTCCGCATGTTTCACATTCGGATTCAGGACCACTACATACACATTTTCCATTGTCGTAGCCAGGGGGGGGGATGTTTTAACCCCCCCAGTAGGGCCCCTTTAACATATCCAAAACTTGGGCGCTCGTTATCTCATGCACTGGCGTAGCCAAGGGGTCGCGGGTTCAACCCCCTTAAATTTTTCATTTTTCAAATTTGCATGTGTATATATACAAGCACACTATTACAAACACACGCACGAACGTACATGAAGTACCATTCTAGCCCCTCACCTGTAAAAAAAATTCTGGCTATGCTTGTGATCTTCACGCGGGAAAAGGAACGCCTACCGTGTTTACTGGAATATAGGTCGACTGTTTCTTTGTCAGAAATGTTACACATAATGAACTATTGACCTATATTCATGATCAAAGTTAGAAATAATACCGAGATAATAGAGTTCCAATATCGCACTGGCCATTTTTCAAACAGCGCCAGCTACACTGGCACATTACATATGTGTATTTGAAGTAAATTTATACACCACAAAAACAAAAAGGCAGAATAGCATTACTAACACTGATCAAAGCATTCACAGATCACCGTGAATACTGCATAGTGCAGACTCGGCCACTATAGATGCAGATGACAGCATACTCAGCCAAAATATTTTGTTGACGGACAAAACTGTGGAAATGAAAAAGTATCACTCACAGAACCATAATCACTGTACGCGATTTCGTTGTTGCCAAGAGTTGGAGGCGTAAACTAAACACATGCAGCACACTTGCACGACACGGAAAAAAAGCGAAGATGCATATGATTTCGATCACGTGACCTTTCACTAGTCTACGCGGTTAATGGACTCTATATTAGTGTTGAAATGCAGTACACTTATAAGAGCGGAGATCTTTAAGTTTTTCGTTAAGCCGGGTAGTGCAAACAGGAATTATCATCATGAACCGGTACGCACTCTCTTCATCCTCTTCAACTCCTGCTTCGCTCCCACAAGACCGGCGTGTAATGCAAAACTATGACGAGCGCGAGTCTGTCAAGTGACTAAAAATCACGTAAATCATGTAATAACTAGTCACGTGACTCAAATCATGTAACCTCACGTATTAACTAGTCATGTGACTAATGATTACGCAACATCACGTAATAACTAGTCACGTGACTAAAAATCGCATAACATCACGTAAGACGTAGTCACGTGACCAAAAATCACGTAACGTCTCGTAACTGGTCATGTGACTAGAATGATGTCACATCACGTAACTGTTCGCGTGACTAAAAATCCCACATCACACATCTAGTCGCGTGACTAAAAATCACGTAACGTTTAGTCACGTGACTAAAATCACGCAACATCACGTAATATCTAGTCATGTGACATGTTCTCGCCATAGACCAAGCAACAGCTAGCCACGTGACATGTTACCGCCAAAAACCACGGTACAGCTAGTCATATCACTAAAATCACAACACGTAACAAGAGTCACGTGACATGTCTAGCCAAGTCTAGCCATACTTAGTACTACTAGCAAAAACTTACCATCTCTAGCAAAAGCTTGGCATTACTAGCAAACCTTAGCTAGGTCGAACACTGCCTCCGCTGATGGTTCTTGCCTTGCGCCACTAACGCAAGCTGCGCTTTTTATCATAATCTTTTCGATTTTAAAATGTGCAGGTACGCCTTTGTTCACACTGAGCAGAACAGCGGTGCCGCTTTCGCTTGACGTATGATGCCATACTCATGCAGCGTGAAAGTTAGCTGAGGGCCTAGAAGCACCTCCTGACGAGTTGGAGAAGTACCAGGAGCGCCTGGCTCACGAGGCGGTAAAGGAACTTCACGTTACAACGAGTGCTGGAAAACTTATTCCACCTGCTTTATATATTACGAGGGTATGGTAGGGTAGACCAACCAAAAAAAAATGTTTTTATTTCATTACTGAAAAATAATACACTCTGACAACGAAAACCGCCAGTGGCGAGAGCGTAGGAGTGCTCAAAGCCATTTAAAAATGGCGTGCAAAACCGAGCCTTCTGACGGATGCGAGAGTTTGTTGGCATGCTCTTTTCCATCATTGTTTCTGCGTGTGTGTACTTTTTTATAATAAATATGGCTAGATCTGTTAAATACATTCATTTCTTACGATTCTCATCAGTGTTTATTGCAGATTTTCCCCCATGAGTACTTTTTCTAGCAGAGCCATTGGTTTATGCTTTGAGCACTTTACGTGCGCGTTTTAACCCTTTAATGCCTGAATTATGAAAGCGCCGAAGAAAAAAATTTGTTTTTCATTTTTCAGCTTTAAGTAGCAACCTTAACTTAGATCGGCAGTTGTTTTATCCAAAATGCAACTTTATTGCATACTTGGCACTTAAGCCAATAGTAGCTCAATATAGGGATATGTTCAATGCAAGTCAAGTATGGCATCCCCGCATCAATGAAGCGGATCTGTTCAGGGCGACGTAACTCGGCGTCGTCATTATTGTTAAATGCCAGTTTGACTTTATTGCCTCCTACCAATCACGTGACATCGTGTCGGCCACCGTGTGGACCCATAGACAGAATGACATGAAGGTGACGGCACCGAGAAATAGATCTAGCTCGCCACGAGACAGAGCCAGTCCTTTGTTCGATTTTTTTTTTTTTTTTTGCGTCGCAAACAGATTGCTCTGCCGAACGATGTGATCCATGAAGGTGTTATAAAAACATTTCTTGAAATATTCACTAAGATCTCGGACAGTGTCACATTGAGGAAGAGCGGTTTTCCAGTGTGGTATTTCCCGCTGTTCTTGACAGTCTTTTTTTTTTTTTTCCACCGCACTGCATGTTTTAGAGAGGCACTAGCTTGCTTGGTCTACTACATCTTCATCTTCATCCTCACTGCTCGATGAAGACACTCGTGCTTGTGCATGGGGATCGGGACAGACATCGTCATCTTCGCTGTCACTGAGACAGCTGTCATCACTTTTATCTTCAGCTGGCAAGCGTTTGCGAAACCTTTTTGTCCCATAAAATGAGCAGAAGTCCATCATGAACTTGTCATACTGTCAGTCATCACTGACTGACTCAAATGCCGGATGTCGCGAGTTCGCGACATACCACAGAAGCGGGGATCGCGCAGGAAATAACGTACTTCAAAACGACGTGACATGTCGTGTGCAACCTCTTGTATGCGTGCACACCAAAAAAATTTTATAGGAGATGGAACTTACGTCCCTCGGGCAGAAAACAACAAAGAAGTGAGAGCTGTCGCACGTGCTTCGCGCTCTCCGACAACTGATACACAACACTGGGTTCCAGCTTGCAATACCTTACATGCGATGGCGCTAAATGTCTCGTGCTGAAAGCTACGTTCGCCGCAAATACCCGACAGCCGCCGTTGAGGAAGCAACGCGTTTCGTGTGTTACTTGGTCGGCGTCTTTCGGTATGTCGCGAATCCGCGACAACCGGCAGTAAAGGGTTTTAAACATAACAGCACGTTTCTCTTACGATCAGTTTTCTGAAAATTTACCAAACTTGATGTACCTTTTCTGGAAAACTATCTGACCAACTGCGCTGCAATTTTCTCATATTATACTTCAATCCCTGTCAAATAGTCTGAACCTAAAACATTAATAGAACGGTGTGCGCTATAATTAAGAACGAGAAAGATTAATTGGGAAGTCACTCTTACCAACGTTCACAGAACTAGAACCGTTGACTCTTACGGCACGTGACAAGCGAAGTCAATATTTTTTCTGGCGGGATGATAAAGGTAATAACCCGTTCTTATAGGTAGAGATTAATGCCACCATCATGTGGAATTAGCATGCCAAATTTCATGGCCATACCGGGTTTTTTCTTCTCAAAAAAGGCACGTTTAATTCTACACCACCGTCTAAAATTTGATACTCAAATAAACGCTACAGGGTCAGATTTACACAAGGTGAAGGCCGAAAGGTCTCTTAGTGAACATGCAAAATTTCACAATAAAATATGGAACAGTTCCTAAGATATAAAGCTGAAACCAAGAGGACCCGTTTACCCTACCATGCTTCCTTAACTAAGGGTTGAAAATGTGAAAATGAAGGTTGTTAACAGCAGTTTCACTCACTACTGTGATAGCAGAACATTGAGCGTAATGAACAGTTTGTGAGAATGGCTATCGACGTTGCTATTGCTTCTCAGCATTGCTGGATGGAGTAAGGACTTTTTAGTGGCTCCTCAGAATGAAAAATTCTGCTTACAAAATATCTACGCACTTTTGGAATCAAGTGCTTCAGGTTTAAACACTACCGAGGGGGAGCTTGTTGTTGCACCGTAAGAAAATTGGGTCGTGAAAAATCGGCTGTCAGTCCCTTTAAGCCACATCCTAGCCTTCGACATCTATTAATACTTCGTTAACACAAACTTCGGAGACAAAGGACTAAAAAATTGCAAGACAGACAAGCGCTATGAACAGTTTGTGAGACTTGTGTGTTTGTGAGTGCTTGTGTGTGTCGCAATTTTTTTCGTCTCTTGTCGGTAAAGTTTGCGATAAAGTATTAATGGATTACCAACTAGCCCAAACATGCACATTGCTTAGACATCTGCAAGCTGGCAAACAGCTCAGCTAATGCTCCCAACATGACGGACTATTAGACGTCTTGGCAAGCTGTGTAGTACATTGTGTGTAGACATCTACTGCTTGAGCGAGTTGTGGCTTATTCTTGAAATTTTAAGCAGAAACTACAAAACGGACAAGAAGGCGAAAGGACACTAGCACAGACAACTGACTGAAAGCTTTAGTAGATCAGAAAGAATATACCCACCAAACCTGGGAATATACAGCTGCCACACATGTGCACCATTTTCAAGTGCTAACACAGGCCAATACCGCATACCACACGTTTCACCTAGCCCCTTTCCTTTGCAGGAAATGTTTAATGACGAGTAACTGCTACAGTTGGATCCCATTATCAAAGAAGTGTCCCTGCTAGGGGGCTAAGCAAAAGATGCAGTGCATGGCCTGTGTTTCCACATAAAACGGTCCACATATGTAGCAGGTACATGGGCCCTAGCTGGGCGTGGGTTCTTTGTCACATAAAGCTTTCAGTTGATTGTGAGCACTGGTGTTGTTCCGCTTTGTGGTCCATATCTTAGTTTGCAATGCAATTTTCAGTGATGCATATCTGCCAACTAGCCTGTATTTGTTTTGACATCTGGCTTTAGCTGCTGTGAATAAGCTGTAGTTTGCCAAAGAGCAATGAGATACCGTTTTTGCTCGGAGATAAGGCACAAATGTGAGCTAAATGAATGTTCATTATCAGTTTTACAATGGTTCTTGTGAATTCAAAGTAAACACTGTTTTCTCTTTTCACACCTGCATTCAGTTTGTTTACACAGTGAAAAAATACCATTATACAAGCATCCTTTTCACTGTGGTAACATTGCAGGTGATATTTCATCGCAAATGCATTATTCACCGCAAATGCATGCCACACATTTGCAAGCTTGAAATGCCTACATGCAAAAATGCACAGACACTACAACCTTATTTTAAGTCCTCCTTGAGATTTGACAGGCTTGGAAATGATCTCCATCAGATAATGTAACACAAAAAACTGCAGCTGCTGGAAATGTTTACCTAGAGATCTGCTAATAGCACAACGTGATACCTGTGTGAGGGTAATTGCAGTCTGATATGGTGCCATAGAAAATTTCTAGAATTCAAAAGTTGCATGAATTGCACTACTTTACACATTGTGATCGCAGAAGTGAAATATGTATGTGCAATATTAAGAAATTTAATATAGTCAAGAACAAATACTAATTGCCGGTATACACAAAATAAACTTTGCTGCAAATGGTCAAGTACAGTTTCACTGGCCGCCAAATGGACACTGCATCCAAGAGAAGATGTTCAAGTAAGAAAACGTGTAAAAAATGCCGCAGCTTATTCGTACACGCAGACTTCAAAAAAAGACAATCTCTGAGATGGTATGTGAACATGTTGAACAATTTATTTCACAATAACGTAACTACTTTCGCAATTGACTAGGAGCACAAATGTACAGTCGCATCCATGTCTGTGTATAGTGCGCGAGCAGCCGGCCCCACTCTGTGGGGCGACACCTTGCGGCAGTTTCGGGCTCTGACATGGTGTGCCTAATAATAATATCTGGGGTTTAACGTCCCAAAACCACGATATGATTATGAGAGACGCCGTAGTGGAGGGCTCCGGAAATTTCGACCACCTGGGGTTCTTTAACGTGCACCTAAATCTAAGTACACGGGCCTCAAACATTTTCGCCTCCATCGAAAATGCAGCTGCCGCGGCCAGGATTCGATCCCGCAACCTTCGGGTCAGCAGTCGAGTGCCATAACCACTAGACCACCGTGGCTGGGCGACATGCATGGTGTGCCTAGGACCATGCGCAGCCTTACAGACATGCAGACCAGCTTTGCACGAGTGACAACGTTTAAAAGTGCGCTTATTCAACCGAAGATCCACGTTCCCTCAGGGCGCTTTCGGCGCCTCGATTCCAAAAGATGACGCAATGCGATTGATAACACATGCCTGACTCAGTCGCAACATGTTATCGAGGCGCATGTTATCAGTCGCAACGCGTCATCTTTTGGAATCGAGGTGCCGAAAGCACCCTGAGGGAGCGTGGATCTTCAGTTGAATAAGCGCACTTTTCAACGTTGTCACTCGTGCAAAGCAGACCTGCATGTCCATAAGGCCGCGCATGCTCCTAGGCACACAGTGTCAGAGCCCGCAAATGCCGCAAGGCTGGCTGCTCGCGCGATATACAAGGACGTGGACACGGCTGTATAATAAGACTTTAGCAAAGTTGCTTTTCACTTGGAAGACATGTAAGTGCGACCATCATAAGCAAAAATGCCTGCTGCTTCATGTGCTTGTGCCATGTCAGGGTTGGAAACACTACGGCATATACCTGGCAGATACCCCAGCTTTTCGAGACCCTGCACCAGTACAAACAGGTGTAAAATAGATAAACTTAGTATGCAAAGTCGTAGTACCATAAGAAGCAAGAGATGTAGCTAATGCTTCTTTAAAAAAGATATTGCCTTACAGAAAAGCAAATTCGCAGTGCGTCTGCTGAATGGCACGTGCAGTACTGTGCTTTAACGAGATGCTGTACGTGCACACTCATGTTACACAGTGATAATTTGTGATTGCAGTGCATATTCAACTACAAGGGTTATTCAAAAAGTAAGGGCCGTTTGGTCCCCAAAAAATAAATATCCGTTAGTAAAAGATATCACGGGCTGGTTTAGTTTAGCACGAAACTACTCCACTTTTCTACATGAACACCGTTACATTATAAGCACTCTTTGTACCGCTGCACCAGTTTCTTTAGTCCCCCTGCGTAGAAGTTCACCGCCTACGAATTCTTTGCTGTTTGAGTTGGTAGGTAAGCATTTTTAGTACCCATCTTGCACACACTGTGATATCTGAGCTTTTCAGTTACAATCATGCAAACTGTAGTGCGGCTGACAAGAGGAAATCATCCGACAGACGACTAAACGTCAGTCGTCAATCTAATCGCAATTCCCGGTGCACTTGTTGAACAGTTTCATTGGTCTAGATTCTCGCCCTTCCACTCCACTCTTGATCGTGTACATTTGTGCGGCCATTTGTGAAGTCTCGACACCATTTTATGACCTTTCCTTCACTCATCACTTCATTCGCATAAAGCACAACCCCACATAAATTTGAGAAACTGATGATCCTTTTGCAAGCAAAAATCTAATTACAGCTCGCTCTTCACAACAGGCGCGAGCAACGATTTTCGCAGACGTTGTCGTTTACATTCCCCGACAAGCAGACTATACTAAGTCAGAACAATAACTTCAACACCTTCAAGAAGATTTGCAAATGGCGCTGCACAAATAAGACTTCATTCTGACGTGTAAATATTTAAATACAGTAGAACCCCGCTGATACGTTTTTGAAGGGACCGTAGGAAATAAACGTAAGAGACGGGAAACGTAAGAGCCGAAAAACAGGAAAAACGGCAAAATATTTAGTGGTACAGAATTTTATTTCAATTCTTACGAGCAGCACGAAAATTGGCGCGCTCAGCCGCGATCTAGTCAATGGATAGAAACGCGGAGCTTAGGACGGCCTCATCCACAGAAATGTAATCAACGTATGTGATTTTTTTAACACCGACAGCTGTAGGCATGAAGGAACTAAGCACACGCAATCACGACCGGCGCGGCGAGTCCGACCGCGAACCGCACGCACGACCATGCGAGCTCCAACCAGCTCAAACTCCTCCCGTTCTCCGACAAATAACGATGATGATGAGTCTACGCCAACGCGATGGCAGAAGTGAATGCCAATCTCGAAGGCCTTGCTTTCGCAAGCAACAACGTCATACACGCCATGTTTGTGCAGTACAAATCTCAAAGGCTATGCTTTTGTCAATAGTAAATGTTAATCTCGGACGCCTTGCTTTTGCGAGCAGTTACGTCATAGACGCCATCTTTGCAATTTGAATCTCGAAGGCCATGCTTTTATTTGCATCAATTGAAAGTTGCGCCTCTCATGCGGCTAATATTACGGTCAAACGAGGCCAAGCTGCGTGAAAATGCACCATGGCCGCTCTCTTTGGTAGTCACTCGGTCGGCTCCGAGCGCACTTCGCGACGTATCATACGGGAACGGTCCGACAGTTACGACGTAACAGCGGGGTTCCCAATACATTGTACCCTATGGGAGCTATGCCGGGACCGGCGGAAAACGACGTAACAGCCGGGAAAACGCAGCAGTGAGGAACGTAACAGCGGGGTTCCACATTAGCAAACAGCCCTTACTTTTTTGAACAGCCCTCGTATGTTGCCGCACTGTTCTTTGTTAAGAGATAGCAGTCACGTTTGTTGTTATCACAGGCTAAATTTGTGCATGCAGCTTCTTGATGGTGGTGACGAGTGACGCTGTACAAGAAGACCCTCTTATTGAATAAAGCTCAGTTGGTAGTTCAGCACTGGTCCTGTTTGTACATGTCTTTCGTTTCCTCTTTCATGCTGGTTAAATTCACAAATACTGGCTTGATTTTGATGAAATACAGTAAAACCTCGCTGATACGATCACGGCTCGTACGAATTTCGGGGTGATACAAATTTTGCTGTCGTCCTGGCCAAGGCCCATGAGCCTTCAATGTATTGGAGTATGGTTGTTGCGAACCGATTTGCACCCCGCGACGTTTGATACGAACGTACGCTGGCGCAGAGGTACGAACAAGTGCTGCCCGAGCTGTCGCAGAAGACGCGCAAGACGCGGCATTCACGCGCGGGTGCGGGCATGCGCACTGCGCGACCATCAACGGTGCGTCGTTGCCTCCGAGATAGTGCGAGCGAACCTTGGAGGCCTTTATGCGCCTTCGCGTTTAGATTACACATGACGTTGACGTCGCGCTTTTTTCTTCTTTTTTTCCACGCATTGACGCGTGCTCCTGTGCTCGAGGCAGCAGCGTCTTTGCTGTTAACATGTGCCTGCCACGTCGATGTAAGCCATGTCCCCGCAGTCAGACGTTCTATGAAACAAGACTGAAACTTGGGCTGTGGGTCCGTCATGTCCCACGAAACGTGGACGAAGATCCCAAGAGACGAAGCGGACGGTCTTGGCGAAGGAGCTTGGCCTCTATCTATCGTGTACAAAGCGCTTCTTAAGTCACTTTCGCCGCAGTACTGTACTGTCATGCAGAAAAGCGTAGTA
>NC_051182.1:75858142-75883865 GCF_013339695.2 Rhipicephalus sanguineus | reverse complement strand
GCGGCGCCGCTTTCGCTTGACGTATGATCCCATACTCATGCAGCGTGAATTAGCTGAGGGCCTAGAAGCACCTCCTGACGAGTTGAGAAGTACCAGGAGCACCTGGCCCACGGGGCGGTAAAGGAACTTCACTTTACGACGAGTGCTGGAAAACTTATTCCCCTGCTTTATATATTACGAGGGTATGGTAGGGTAGACCACACAAAAAAAATGTTTTTTCATTACTGAAAATAATACACTCTGACAACGAAAACCACCAGTGGCGAGAGCGTAGGAGCGCTCAAAGCCATTTAAAATGGCGTGCAAAAACCGAGCCCTCCTGACGGATGCGAGAGTTTGTTGGCATGCTCTTTTCCATCATTGTTTCTGCGTGTGTGTACTTTTTTATAAAAATATGGCTAGATATCTGTTAAATACATTCATTTCTTACGATTCTCTCATGTTTATTGCAGATTTTCCCCCATGAGTACTTTTTCTAGCATAGCCATTGGTTTTATGCTTCGAGCACTTTACGTGCGCGTTTTAACCCTTTAATGCCTGAATTATGAAAGCGCCGAAGAAAAAATTTGTTTTTTTCATTTTTGCTTTAAATAGCAACCTTAACTTAGATCGGCAGTTGTTTTATCCAAAATGCAACTTTATTGCATACTTGGCACTAAGCCAATAGTAGCTCATATATGGGATATGTTCATGCAAGTCAAGTATGGCATCCCCGCATCAATGAAGCGGATCCTGTTCAGGCGACGTAACTCGGCGTCGTCATTATTGTTAAATGCAAGTTTGACTTTATTGCCTCCTACCAATCACGTGACATCGTGTCGGCCACCGTGTGGACCCATAGACAGAATGACATGAAGGCGACGGCACCGAGAAATAGATCTAGCTCGCCCACGAGACAGAGCCAGTCCCTTTGTTCGATTTTTTTTTTTTTGCGTCGCAAACAGATTGCTCTGCCGAACGATGTGATCCATGGTGTTATAAAAACATTTCTTGAAATACACTAGGATCTCGGACAGTGTCCATTGAGAAGAGCGGTTTCCAGTGTGGTATTTCCCGCTGTTCTTGACAGTCTTTTTTTTTTTCCACCGCATTGCATGTTTTAGAGAGGCACAAGCTTGCTTGGTCTACCACATCTTCACCTTCATCCCACTGCTCGATGAGACACTCGTGCTTGTGCATGGGGATCGGGACAGACATCGTCATCTTCGCTGTCACTGAGAACAGCTGTCATCACTTTTATCTTCAGGTGGCAAGCGTTTGCGAAACCTTTTTGTCCCATAAATGAGCAGAAGCCCATCATGAACTTGTCATACCGGCAGTCATCATTGACTGACTCAAATGCCGGATGTCGCGAGTCGCGACATACCACAGAAGCGGGGATCGCGCAGGAATAACGTACTTCAAACGACGTGACTGTCGTGTGCAACCTCTTGTATGCGTGCACACCAAAAAATTTTTTAGGAGATGGAACTTACGTCCCTCGGGCAGAAAACAACAAAGAAGTGAGAGCTGTCGCACGTGCTTCGCGCTCTCCGACAACTTACACACACTGGGTTCCAGCTTGCAATACCTTACATGCGATGGCGCTAAAGGTCTCGTGCTGAAAGCTACTTCGCCGCAAATACCCGACAGCAGCCGCCGTTGAGGAAGCAACGCGTTCGTGTGTTACTTGGTCGGCGTCTTTCGGTATGTCGCGAATCCGCGACAACCGGCAGTAAAGGGTTTTAAACATAACAGCAGTTTTTCTTACGATCAGTTTTCTGAAATTTACCAAACTTGATGTACCTTTTCTGGAAAACTATCTGACCAACTGCGCTACAATTTTCTCATATTATACTTCAATCCCTGTCAAATAGTCTTGACCTAAAAATTAATAGAACGGTTGCGTTATAAGAACGAGAAGATTAATTGGGAAGTCACTCTTACCAACGTTATAGAACTAGAACCGTGACTCTTACGGCACGTGACAAGCGAAGTCAATATTTTTTCTGCGGATGATAAGGTAATAACCCGTTCTTATAGGTAGAGATTAATGCCCCCATAATGTGGAATTAGCATGCAAATTTCATGGCCATACCGGGTTTTTTCTTCTCAAAAAAGGCACGTTTAATTCTCAACCACCGTCTAAAATTTGATACTCAAATAAATGCTACAGGGTCAGATTTACACAAGGTGAAGGCCGAAGGTCTCTTAGTGAACATGCAAAATTTCACAATAAAATTGGAACAGTTCCTGAGATATAAGCTGAAACCAAGAGGACCCGTTTACCCTACATGCTTCCTTAACTAGGGTTGAAAATGTGAAAATGAAGGTTGTTAACAGCATTTCACTCACTACTGTGATAGCGAACATTGAGCGTAATGAACAGTTTGTGAGAATGGTTATCGACGTTGCTATTGCTTCTCAGCATTGCTGGATGGAGTAAGGACTTTTAGTGGCTCCTCAGAATGAAAAATTCTGCTTACAAATATCTCCGCACTTTTGGAATCAAGTGCTTCAGGTTTAAACACTACCGAGGGGGCTTGTTGTTGCACCGTAAGAAAACTGGGTCGTGAAAAATCGGCTGTCAGTCCCTTTAAGCCACATCCTAGCCTTCGACATCTATTAATACTTTGTTAACACAAACTTCGGAGACAAGGACTAAAATTGCAAGACAGACAAGCGCTATGAACAGTTTGTGACCTTGTGTGTTTGTGAGTGCTTGTGTGTGTCGCATTTTTTTTCGTCTCTTGTCGGTAAAGTTTGCGATAAAGTATTAATGGATTACTAACTAGCCCAAACATGCACATTGCTTAGACATCTGCAAGCTGGCAACAGCTCGGCTAATGCTCCCAACATGACGGACTATTAGACGTCTTGGGAAGCTGTGTAGTACATTGTGTGTAGACATCTACTGCTGAGCGATTTTGGCTTATTCTTGAAATTTTAAGCAGAAACTACAAAACGGACAAGAAGGCGAAAGACACTAGCACAGACAACTGACTGAAAGCTTTAGTAATCAGAAAGAATATACCCACCAAAAATGGGAATATACAGCTGCCACACATGTGCACCATTTTCAAGTGCTCGCTAACAAGGCCAATACCGCATACCACACGGTTTCACCTAGCCCCTTTCCTTTGCAGGAAATGTTTAATGACGAGTAACTGCTACAGTTGGATCCCATTATCAAAGAAGTGTCCCTGCTAGGGGGCTAAGCAAAAGATGCAGTGCATGGCCTGTGTTTCCACATAAACGTTCCACATATGTAGGCAGGTACATGGGCCCTAGCTGGGCGTGGGTTCTTTGTCACATAAAGCTTTCAGTTGATTGTGAGCACTGGTGTTGTTCCGCTTTGTGGTCCATATCTTAGTTTGCAATGCAATTTTCAGTGATGCATATCTGCCAACTAGCCTGTATTTGTTTTGACATCTGGCTTTAGCTGCTGTGAATAAGCTGTAGTTTGCCAAAGACCATTGAGATATCGTTTTTGCTCGGAGATGGGGCACAAATGTGAGCTAAATGAATGTTCATTATCAGTTTTACAATGGTGCTTGCTGAATTCAAAGTAAACACTGTTTTCTCTTTTCACACCTGCATTCAGTTTGTTTACACAGTGAAAAAATACCATTATACAAGCATCCTTTTCACTGTGGTAACATTGCAGGTGATATTTCATCGCAAATGCATTATTCACCGCAAATGCATGCCACACATTTGCAAGCTTGAAATGCCTACATGCAAAAATGCACAGACACTACAACCTTATTTTAAGTCCTCCTTGAGATTTGACAGGCTTGGAAATGATCTCCATCAGATAATGTAACACAAAAAACTGCAGCTGCTGGAAATGTTTACCTAGAGATCTGCTAATAGCACAACGTGATACCTGTGTGAGGGTAATTGCAGTCTGATATGGTGCCATAGAAAATTTCTAGAATTCAAAAGTTGCATGAATTGCACTACTTTACACATTGTGATCTCAGAAGTGAAATATGTAAGTGCAATATTAAGAATTTAATATAGTCAAGAACAAATACTAACTGTCGGTATACACAAAATAAACTTTGCTGCAAATGGTCAGTACAGTTTCACTGGCCGCCAAATGGACACTGCATCCAAGAGAAGATGTTCAAGTAAGAAAAACGTGTAAAAAATGCCGCAGCTTATTCGTACACGCAGACTTCAAAAAAAGACAATCTCTGAGATGGTATGTGAACATGTTGAACAATTTATTTCACAATAACGTAACTACTTTCGCAATTGACTAGGAGCTACAAATTGTACAGTCGCAGTCCATGTCTGTGTATAGTGCGCGAGCAGCCGGCCCCCACTCTGTGGGGCGGCACCTTGCGGCAGTTTCGGGGCTCTGACATGGTGTGCCTAATAATAATATCTGGGGTTTAACGTCCCAAAACCACGAATATGATTATGAGAGACGCCGTAGTGGAGGGCTCCGGAAATTTCGACCACCTGGGGTTCTTAACGTGCACCTAAATCTAAGTACACGGGCCTCAAACATTTTCGCCTCCATCGAAAATGCAGCTGCCGCGGCCAGGATTCGATCCCGCAACCTTCGGGTCAGCAGTCGAGTGCCATAACCACTAGACCACCGTGGCTGGGCGACATGCATGGTGTGCCTAGGACCATGCGCAGCCTTACAGACATGCAGACCAGCTTGCACGAGTGACAACGTTTAAAAGTGCGCTTATTCAACCGAAGATCCACGTTCCCTCAGGGCGCTTTCGGCGCCTCGATTCCAAAAGATGACGCAATGCGATTGATAACACATGCCTGACTCAGTCGCAACATGTTATCGAGGCGCATGTTATCAGTCGCAACGCGTCATCTTTTGGAATCGAGGTGCCGAAAGCACCCTGAGGGAGCGTGGATCTTCAGTTGAATAAGCGCACTTTTCAACGTTGTCACTCGTGCAAAGCAGACCTGCATGTCCATAAGGCCGCGCATGGCTCCTAGGCACACAGTGTCAGAGCCCGCAAATGCCGCAAGGCTGGCTGCTCGCGCGATATACAAGGACGTGGACACGGCTGTATAATAAGACTTTAGCAAAAGTTGCTTTTCACTTGGAAGACATGTAAGTGCGACCATCATAAGCAAAAATGCCTGCTGCTTCATGTGCTTGTGCCATGTCAGGGTTGGAAACACTACGGCATATACCTGGCAGATACCCCAGCTTTTCGAGACCCTGCACCAGTACAAACAGGTGTAAAATAGATAAACTTAGTATGCAAAGTCGTAGTACCATAAGAAGCAAGAGATGTAGCTAATGCTTCTTTAAAAAAGATATTGCCTTACAGAAAAGCAAATTCGCAGTGCGTCTGCTGAATGGCACGTGCAGTACTGTGCTTTAACGAGATGCTGTACGTGCACACTCATGTTACACAGTGATAATTTGTGATGGCAGTGCATATTCAACTACAAGGGTTATTCAAAAAGTAAGGGCCGTTTGGTCCCCAAAAAATAAATATCCGTTAGTAAAAGATATCACGGGCTGGTTTAGTTTAGCACGAAACTACTCCACTTTTCTACATGAACACCGTTACATTATAAGCACTCTTTGTACCGCTGCACCAGTTTCTTTAGTCCCCCTGCGTAGAAGTTCACCGCTACGAATTCTTTGCTGTTTGAGTTGGTAGGTAAGCATTTTTAGTACCCATCTTGCACACACTTGTGATATCTGAGCTTTTCAGTTACAATCATGCAAACTGTAGTGCGGCTGACAAGAGGAAATCATCCGACATGACGACTAAACGTCAGTCGTCAATCTAATCGCAATTCCGCGTGCACTTGTTGAACAGTTTTCATTGGTCTAGATTCTCGCCCTTCTTCCACTCCACTCTGATCGTGTACATTTGTGCGGCCATTTGTGAAGTCTCGACAACCATTTTATGACCTTTCCTTCACTCATCACCTCATTCGCATAAAGCACAACCCCACATAAATTGAGAACCTGATGATCCTTTGCAAGCAAAAATCTAATTACAGCTCGCTCTTCACAACAGGCGCGAGCAACGATTTTCGCAGACGTTGTCCTTTGCATTCCCCGACAAGCAGAACTACTCAGTCAGAACAATAACTTCAACACCTTCAAGAAGATTTGCAAATGGCGCTGCACAATAAAGACTGTCATTCTGACGTGTAAATATTTAAAATATATAGCAAACAGCCCTTACTTTTTGAACAGCCTCGTATGTTGCCGCACTGTTCTTTGTTAAAGAGATAGCAGTCACGTTGTGTTGTTATCACAGGCTAAATTTGTGCATGCAGCTTCTTGATGGTGTGACGAGTGACGCTGTACAAGAAGACCCTCGTATTGAATAAAGCTCAGTTGGTAGTTCAGCAACTGGTCCTGTTTGTACATGTCTTTCGTCTTCCTCTTGCATGCTGGTTAAATTCACAAATACTGGCTTGATTTTGATGAAATACAGTAAACCTCGCTGATTGACGATCCCGGCTCGTACGAATTTCGGGGTGTACAAATTTCTGCTGTCGTCCTGGCCAAGGCCCATGAGCCTTCAATGTATTGGAGTATGGTTGTTGCGAACCGATTTGCACCCCGCGACGTTTGATACGAACGTACGCTGGCGCAGAGGTACGAACAAGTGCTGCCACGCTGTCGCAGAAGACGCCAAGGACGCGGCATTCACGCGCGGGTGCGGGCATGCGCACTGCGCGACCATCAACGTGCGTCGTTGCCCTCCGAGATAGTGCAAGCGAACCTTGGAGCCTTTATGCGCCTTCGCGTTTAGATTACAGATGACGTTGACGTCGCGCTTTTTTTTTTTCTTTTTTTCCACGAATTGACGCGTGCTCCTGTGCTCAAGGCAGCAGCGTCTTTGTACAGTGTTACAGTGATGCTACCGAGGACTTCTGATTTGGAGCAATTTTTGGAGCAGAAAAATTTCTGTTTTGGAGCACTTTGGAGCAGCAAAATTTTCATCTTGGTGCACTTTGGAGCAGATAATTTTGCATCTGGAGCACTCTGGAGCAGCGAATTTTACATCCTGGAGTGCACTACGGAACATATTGCAATACCATTCAGCAACCGGAATATTACTATGGGCTCTTATGAAGGCTAGAAATATTTCGATTCATTGCAAATCTCATGAAAAAAATCACCTCGGGAGAACCCATACTTCACTCGCTAATGAAAAAATAAGGGCTCATGCAGTTGAGTGTTCTGAATTAACCTCTTCGGCGATTATTTTCGACACTAGCAAATAAACAGAATACCAGATCAATAATATTGCAATTTATGAAATAACACTCTAAATACATCTATGTGGTTATCAGCAGACATTGTAGACAAACGGCGTGATGTACAGCAGTGCCTCAATGCCAAAGAGCCACACTGTCCCTAATGCATTCCCCTAAGAAAACTCCAAGGCGAAAGCCAGGTTCTTTTTCTTCTCGATCGACGGGTTGATCCTCCCGCTCCCTCTCTGCAAGATTTCTACACCTCACCTGGTTTTGCGCTAGCTCCATGATCGGCGCACCGATTACGGAAGCAGTGTAAAGCGACGATGTCGTGATGGCGTCATCATGTGACATCACGATATATGTCACCATGATGACGTCACAAGTTTTGACGATCTATGACGTGATGATGACGCCATCACATGATTATTTTTTGCATCAATCGATTGACGCCGCCGACGGTCAATTTTCGTGTTTATAAAGCATCTGATGCTTTCGCATTATATTGCGTATTGAACGTAACAACCTGGCCTTACATACGAAACTGTCCTCCACATGTCACCTCTTGCCATGCGCGAAACAGCTTCGCTTATCATATGGCTCCTCGCCTTTTTTAAAATGTTATTGTGATAACAATTATATGACCCTCTCCGCGGATTTTTGCCGTCGCCATTGCCGTAATTTTCTGTTAAAGACCAAATTAATAACATCACCACGCGCATTCTAGTCGCGGGTAAAAGCTCGCGAGCGCTGGCGACGAAAGCGGCTGAAGCGGTGATTAAGCTAGCCGGCCGTCTGTCTCCGTCGCACGGACAGCACTGAGATACATCTTCCCACGTGGGGGCCTGCCGTCGATTGCTCATCAAACAGAGAGGAAACGCCCCGCCCGTCTTTCGTAAGGAGCATGAAAGGGACGCCAGGGGAGCGGGGGAGGGAGGGGACCGCATCGTTCGAAGGGCGGCTTGCGCGCCGCGCCATCCTGAGGCATCAGGAGACGGCTCGTAAACTTGCTGTGCTCTCAAACGCTTACTTCGCGTTTAGAGAACTCGAGCAAGAAAACGCTTCGTTTCCTGGAGCGGCCCTTATTCCCTTAAACCAGTGTTTTGTTGAGTTACGCGAGATCGAACCTAAAAGAGTTAGCTGCTAGCCTTACTTCGTTAACAATACATTTGTTGGTATCGCATTCATTGCTTCACCCTTAAGCGAAACCGAGTTTTTTAAACCCGTCAGCTATTGACCCCCGAAAGCGAGGGGCGGACGTGTAACATGGGGTAGCCGCTCACTGTGGGCCGTCAGCGACGGGCCCGCTACTGACAGCTTGCGTATTTGCGGCTGCTCCGACCAGGATATGTGCTTTTATATGAGATGACATTTTTAAAAAGCAAGCAAAAAAATTCGAATTGGAACCCTAGCACGTGAGCTCGAAAGGGCAGGGCCTTTTAGGGGGTATTTACCGCAGAGTGATTAAACTCGGACGTGCTGGTATAAGCAATTACGAAAAAGCTCTTCCGAATCAAGATTATGGATAAAGTATATAATGAGGAAAGTGTGAACGCGTTTTCCACCGTTCGCGTAGCTCTTCCATAAACGCGAAGCAAGGAAAATTTCGATATTGTTCCATATATATACTGCTAGCGATCCCAGATTTCATTCCGCGATATCCGGAAACAGAAGTGACAGACATTTTAGCAGCACACATGTAGTTATTACTGAACATCGCTTTCCTTACGTGCCGTGCGACGCTTGAAACGAGCTATCAGCAGCGTTTTCTAGAACAGACGACGTCCGCCGATGAATCGCCGTCGCACTTTCCTCGCTACCGAGAGCCTAGACGTCACGAGCCTCTGCGGAGAGCGCGTTTTGCTGTCGAGCCGACTTGCAGAACAGAGCTGCGTCAGCACCAGTGCATGGCATCGTGGCTTATTCGGGACGCACGCGCGAGCGCTATTTATTCAGCGGAATAATTCTTGGTCCATGGTTGCGACTTTGGCAGCCCCAAGATCAAGCTGCACATGTTCTGAGCGCCCGGCCGTGGGCTACTGCCGGTGATAGACGCCCCAAACCGAGGCTTTGGCGCAGTTTGGCGCATTTTCGCCGATATTATCAGGATGGCGCAGTAAATACAATTTGGCACACTTTGGCGCAGTTGGCACAGGAGTGGAATCACTGGTGTTAACATGTGCCTGCCACGTCGATGTAAGCCATGTCCCCGCAGTCAGACGTTCTACGAAACAAGACTAAAACTTGGGCTGTGGGTCCGTCATGTCCCACGAAACGTGGACGAAGATCCCAAGAGACGAAGCGGACGGCCTTGGCGAAGGAGCTTGGCCTCTATCTATCGTGTACAAAGCGCTTCTTAAGTCACTTTCGCCGCAGTACTGTACTGTCATGCAGAAAAGCGTAGTAAGATTAGGCAGGGGCTACTAGCGGTCACGGGGCACAACACGTCTGGTTCATTAATTACACACGCGCGCCTGCACCGTATATTTACGAGTACGAGTATGATCGTTGACGTCTAAAAACTTTACTGGCAATCATTCAGAGTTGTTCATGACGTTGCTGCGGCCATGAGAAACACTAAATCAAAACGTATGCCAACTTTCTTTTGTCGCATATTAATTTTCCATGTTTTCTGGTGATACGAATTTCGGATGATATGAATATTTTTGGTAACCCCACGAGATTCGTATCACCGAGGTTTTACTGTATTCCTTTTGTGGTTTATATGTATATACCACAGCCGGCTTTTATAACATCGTGTCAGAAATATAGGCGAACCTACAAAGGGTTAAAGAAGCCTTAAAACACATGGGTAGTATAGGGCCTACCCTGTGTCCTTAAAATATAATTATGTACTTGCCCTACTGCTACATGCCTTTCATGAGTAAAAGTAGAGACACACTTTTATCCAAGACTATTTGTTTTGATTGCAGATGTTCAATGCAGCTGCCTTGCTATGCTAGCTCCTTTAGAAAATAGGGCATGTTAATATAAAAATTCAGTACTTAATTTGTCAAAACAAAGATTGGGTGAATACTAGATGAAGTACACTTCATAGCTTGCATGATTCCATAATGCTATGTGTGCCACTTACTTTTTAGCTGCAGACAGTGCTCTCATGCTGCAGTTTCAACCACACTGCCACGGCTTCTCATTACGTGAGAGGTTGCATTTGTGAACAGTGGATTGCTTGTAATGGATGGATGGAAGAACTTTATTGTTTGTCCGGCAGATTAACGGCCCGGGCTCAGGTCTCTCATGGCGGGACGTCAAGGCCTTGCCTCTCCACCACTTCACGGGCCTGCTGGACTGCCCAGAGTTGGTCGGCGAGCTTGGAGCTGCGCAGAGCGGCTTCCCACCTCGCCAAGAGAGCAATGGCTTCTGAAACATATAAGGGTCACTCACACAATGTAAAGCAGGACTTTCAATGGCAATAAGCAGAAACACACAATTTTGCTAATCAACTTATATAGTCTGAAGTTCTGACTGGACGTAGTTCACTTATGACCATCTAAACAGAAGCAATGTGGTTACCGTATTTACTCGTGTTTAAGCCACTATCGTGTACAATCTGCACCCTTCACTTAAAGATACACGACTCTTACTCATCAATCGTCGGATTTGAGTAGAACAAAAAAAAAATGACTAAAGGCTGTAGTAAAGTACTCTACCCATGCACAGCTTGTTGACGTACATATTCTCAAAATGCACACATTGCAAGCACTAATAACACATGTACGCCCACTCGATTGCTTCAATTTACTTGTCGGTTTACAAATGTTGGCGTATCCGGTGACAGAGAAATGAAACTGCTAACTTACCTGAAAAACAACACAAAATGTGGCAATGGTTTCATGTGAGCTAACTGTCATAACTTGCATTTCAGCGAGATCTGATGGTGTGCATTCACACAGGTCAAGCTCACTACCGTATCCAATCAGAAATTTCCAACAAACCCAGGAGTCCTAAATTTGCATATTTACATCAACATAAAACAAATTACTTTGCCGATTACACCTGGAAACTCGGCGAAGAAAAGTAAACTTTGACTCAGCAGCATTTCTGTGCCCATTAACTGTATGACGAAGCTTTCGATTTAAAGCAAAATTTTCAACCGCGAAACAACAACAAAGCACTTACAAAAGCTGAAGTGTTGTTTCAGCCACACTTTTTGCTATGCAGCTTGGATATCGAGGGCCTCTCCTAAGTTTTCCTTCACCCATGGTGTTTCACCACGGTGCTCATTTTTTTATGATATATTAGATAGGCATTTTGAAAGATGCCAGAACTGGCCATAATCAATGACACTAGCATTAACTGCATGTTACGTTAGAGCATTTACAATTCGATTTCGGGATTACATAATGGGTACTTCTAATTTCAAATTTTTAAAATGATGAACTATGGTGTAGTGGGACACTTTGCGACTGTACTTGCAGTAGCAATTCTAGGAGAGTTTGAAACGGTCAATGTTACATGCACAGGTGTTCAGACGTTCTTTTTTCTCGCACCACGGTTGAGGTGTCCATCGTGAAGTAAAGCGTGGCAGTGATACCAACAGGGCCTGATTACACTGTCGCTCTCCACTCCTTAAAGTGCCCCTCAACCACCCCCGATAATTTTTCAGACATTTCAAGTAAACAAGTCCATCGTGTGCAGAATGCCGTCACGATCAAAGATGCCACACTTGGCAGCGCTACAAGCCACGGGAGCGCCACAAATTTCAAGAAACAATTTCTTCTGCTCTCCGGGCCCTTCCGGTCTACCTAGTGACGTGTGTGACATCAGCGTGTTGAATCTGTGATGCAGTATGCAGGCGATGCTGCGATTGGTCGAACAAGAACCTACGACTTCTGGTTAGTCTGCAAGCAGCTGCCCGCTCTCCTTGCTGCTCTTCGTCGTGTTGTCCGCGTGTGCGTGCTTGCGAATCGACAACTGCGGCACGTAACGCAACTGCCAAATCACTAGCATACCAGCACAGTCACGCCTAGCGGTCTGATAAGCTGCGTGGACTGAATCTGACGACGTTTTGGTATGGCTTTTCACATATCAGTTTTTGGCTGCAAAAGCGCCAACTGGAAAAACGAAAAGACGCGACACGTGTCCCCGTACGGGTCCATCATGCTGGCAATCCTTTGAAGGCATGCTTACAACACAGAGTCCATACCGGCACAATTCGAGCCAGCACGGCAACAACAGCGGTTAGCCGAGAAGCACGGATAGTTCACGGAGTCGCGGCAACCGGAAGTGCCCGCTGTTTCAAAGAGCACGTCAGCGATGACGGTATGTCACGTGAGATTGGGAGAGGCACTCGGCGAGGAGGGTAAAGCAGCTTTGGGAGAGGAGGCCAGCAGACGAGTGGAGGGTAATGAAGGAAAGAGTGAAACGAGCGGTCGAAGCGTTTCGATCATCAAACGCGTGTAACTCCGTTATTACGGCACCGTTTTGAAAAATTCTCACAACTAAGCGTCCATTGTAGGGTCGTGCACAACTGTCACGCAACTACATTTCGACCTCTGGGTGGTTTAGGGGCCCTTTAATACAAAAGTCAAGCATCCTCCAAGTTTCCTATGCTGACATAGTGATTCCTCTAAAGACCACACCCTGGATGCTGTCATGTGATAGCTTTGCGACCTGTGGCACCTACAACATCTCCAAATGACAGGCCCAAGGAACTTACAATTGCCTAGAGGGCAAACTGGCGCTGCGAGCTGTTGTACGTGTGGGAATGCTGGGATGTGTCGGATTCGGACCGGCATCGCTCATGAAGAGCCCGGACACCTCGGAGACGTGCCTGGCTTCAACACGTTCCATTGCGTCAAAGTGGTTGATTTCGTACTAAAGAAGCACGTAGTAAGCTATTTCCTTTTTATCATTACACAGAAACGAGCATTTAACCTTGAAAACTTCTGCGTCGATGTATAATTTTACAAAACGTAAAAAGTAACGAACAACCAGAAAACTTGGAAGGCAGACGACAAGGCCAGCGTTCACTCTGCGACTGTTTGTCGTTCAGTTTGTTTATTTCGCCGTTTGGTTGTGCTGTACAGGTGAGTGGACTTTTATTCTAGAAGATAATACGCGTGAATGAGATCCGCTTATAATAGTTTTGTTCAAGAGAAGGTTTATTTGCGCAGTCATATCCACTTTTAGCCCAAGCCTCGCTCAACGCCAGCCAACACAAGCCTCACAGACACATATACCATCATTCCCATCACACACAGCGCCGCTTAGGAAATCAGCATAGATGGTGGTGCCAGATTTCCCTCTAGGTATTGCGAGAAACTCTATGCGAAGGAAGGCCTGGAGTCGTGCATGGTTTTTTTTTCTTTTTTTGACGTGGGTGGTTGCATTTATGTTAAGAAAATAATGCAACCTGCAAAGCCGTGGTGTTGCCGCAAACCAAAAGATCTAGTGCACTCCAGCCACATTACAACAAAGGCATCATTTGAGTGCTTTTCACCACACCCCAACACCCACGCCACAGACAACATGCACGCACTGCAGCAGGGTACAGTTGCTGCATGCGAAACAAAACCAAAACTGTAGAAATAAGGCTAAAGTAATCTGAACCTAACCCACGATGATTGAATGATCGCAGCGCCAGATTTCCCTCTAGTTATAACAGTACGAAATCCTATGACTGCAACAGCCTGCAGAACATGAAGGTTTACGAAGTAAACTGAAGGACACCCGATAAATAGGATAATCCCTCATTTAGAGCAATAGCAGCATAATTTCCAAATGCTGCTTCAGTGTTCAAGAAATTGTTTGGTGAAATTGCTCTCACTTTTCAGCATAGCCAGCGGTACATCTCCGTCAACCTTTGCTGACAGAGCAGCACGGGTAGTCGACCTCCAGCTGGACCCATCCTTTCCAGAGCACACAACCAGATTTATTTGCCACGACAGGGAGCCTTTTCTTGATAGCTGCAATTAAAACATTGGCTTGTATACTGCTGTGTCACAAAACACAAACATTGTTTTGATTTACTCTCGGGAATAAAATATAGTGTTATTGCTTGTAGACGTAACACTGTTGTGCAAAGAGGGACACATAGTAGTACAGAAAGCGAAAGTGTGCAAACGAAAAAGAGCTAGCTCGTTCCCTTTTCACCCTCTTCTTTCCATACTACATTGCAAGCAGTCTGCAGAAGAATTATTAGCTTAAATGCAAGCTGATATTTTTTAACTGCCATAACAAAGCCTGAGAAAATGATATGAAAAATTATTGCTTGGTAGAAGTTGGGCTGTATTACCTACAAAAATTGAATTAATATGTTATACCGGACATCATGCAAGCTGTGTAGGCAGCGCATCTAAAGTTACAACTGGTACAACTCAGTGAGCTTTGGTAATTAGTTTACGGATACGTACATCTTCAGGATTTTCCTGGTCGCATAAAAATTTCGCCCCACAGTCCTATTGGGTTCTCTTGGTAAGAACCAAGAAAAATATTTAAGTACAGCGATTACCCTTACACTCGGCAACGTGTCATGTGTCAAACGTATGCTCAAAGAGTCAGCTCACAGGTCAGCGTGTGCTTTTTCCATGCTTACATCCCTGTCAGCAAAGCAATATAACCCGACATTTTGTACCGTCGGCTTCCAAAGCACCTTCTTCAGCTCACAGTCCTCTGCTGAAACGTTTGATTTCACCTCATCGTTCTAAAATGTGCCATGTACGCACTAGTATTTAATGAAGCTGTTCACTAGACTTAGTGCTTGTGTATACAGATACACCAAGAGTGCATGACAGTCTAATATAACCAGGCTTTCGTCTCTACAAGCTGCACTACATCTCTACAAGCCAACAAAACAGATTTACTTTGTTGCCTGCGGTGTCCATCAAACTGACAATCACGTACTTCGCAGAGAGCCAAGGCAAGTCGCAACAGTCATCATCAGCCAAACCTGCTCCTAACAGAACTGACAGCCAGGCTAGTTGATCTTGATTCATTTTTTCACTGACTTGTACAGTGCAAGATACAACACGAATGACATAGAAGCAGGTGTGATTCAATCCATGTTGTATCGTGTGCTGAACAAGTTAATTCAAAAGCTGCTTCTTTTTGAATACTGTGAATTAGTACTGTCTGTTGACTTAGTAGTATCATTTGTAGTACCATTTGCTGCAAAAATGCAACCGTTATATTTATTTTCCGGAAGCTTGAATATTTGTAATAGTAAAATTCCGATGTGCACCGTCAAATCAAACAGCAAACACTAATAAAAGAAATACAGTCGACGTCCGATTTCCCGGACCCTCAAGGGACCGCGAAAACGTCCGGAAAATCGGGCAGTCCAGAAAAACGAATGCACGTGAAAACGCACATTTTTGGTAGGTATTTTTCGCTGACGGAGAGGGTCACAGCCGGAGTACAAGATTCCCATAGCAATTCAGCCAATGCATTGTTTAGGTGGCTCTGAAAAGAGCTGTTTATAAAAAAAAAATACGACGTGGCCGGCACTACCTCATAGGTCAGCACTTGGCGCAAAGAAGTCGCTTATTTTCTTTAGCACGGTCCGCTTGCCCGCGATTATGTCTGCCTCAATTTCAGTCAACGTCATGTTGCCGCTGTACACCAATGACAGTGTCATCAGTGCTCGCGTCAACTCCGTGTTCGTGGCTGTGTAGGAGCTGGCTCTTCGTTCTCGGTGTCGGAGTCATCGGAATCCTCCGTAACTTGATGTGATTTCGTCATCAGTCAACTCCGCACATAACTCGAGGTCTTTGTCAGCGTCG
The DNA here is from genome assembly GCF_013339695.2 of Rhipicephalus sanguineus. Taxonomy (NCBI): domain Eukaryota; kingdom Metazoa; phylum Arthropoda; class Arachnida; order Ixodida; family Ixodidae; genus Rhipicephalus; species Rhipicephalus sanguineus. Next base: position 75,867,924 of record NC_051182.1, on the reverse strand, counting down.
GCGAAGCCCTCAAGGGTTATCTCGGCTGGAATCAACACGCCGGCAGCGCGCAGATCGTCGAAGGCAACGTCCGCGGATGGCAGTTCGTCATCGTGAGCCTACGAGGTGGCTTTGTGCGCTTCGAAGGCGCGGACGAAGACGAAGGAGCAATCGGTGCCATTGCTGTAAACGGCGAATCCGCTCGACGAAAAGCGCAGCACGAAACAGCTAGGAACTCGGTGGATGCTGAAGGTCGGGAAACGTGATCACTGAAGGTAGCGCACAGCAGCAAACGATCAACCGCAGACACGACCGCAGAGCTGGCTCAGCTGACAAAACACGTGAACGAACACAGTGAGGTTTGCCTTGGCTAAGCTACGGCTGGCAACGGATTGACACGTGCGGTTTCGAGGTTACGGCAGCCGCGGCGCGGTGCGGCGTTGCTGCTGATGCGAGTATGGTGGGTTCAAGGATATGAAAATGAAAACAACCAAAATGGCGGCGTCGGTGGTGACTGAGTCGGCGGTTAACAGTAAAAAGTCCGGGAAATCGGATGGCGAAGGCTATAAGCGTCCGGAATTTCGGACTTTTTAATACATTGACTCTACGGGGAGCTTGACGGTGCCACAGATGGGTCCGGGAAATCAGGCATGTCCGGAATTTCGGGCGTCCGGGAAATCGGACGTCGACTGTATTCAAAAGTTTTGAATATTCGCACGCCCCTAGTAATAATCATTTCAGTTGCAACTTACATATGACTGCAAAAAAAGTTTTCATAAGTGAAAATGTACTTTTGCTTCAGCAATACTTAAACGCGAAAGTTTAAAGGGACACTAAAGGCAAATATTAAGTCGACGTTGATTGTTGAAATAGCGGTCCAGAAACCTCATAGTGCTACTTTTATGCCAAGGAAGTGCTCATATTGAAATAAAATCACGTTTTAGTGGTCCGCATCCATTAGCGCACTTCAAATCACCTGCCTGAAATCAGACTTTCATACATCACTGCTGCCGTGCCCAATGTTGCCCGCCTTTACTGTGCGGCTGCCGACACTAGTAGCAGCAGAGCGAAAGTAGCGGGACCCACAGCAGCAACAACGGCCATCGAAGCCATTGAAGCTTGCCGCAATCGCCGCAATCGATGTGGACGGAGAACTTGACGAGACATTGGCTCGCGACGCTGGGCTCCAATTCAGCGACTAAGCCACTTTGAATGTAAGGGTTCATTCCGCAGCACCCAGTGAAAAGACACATCGGTTTCCTTCCTGCAGCACTGGCGTTGTGCACCATTCGGGCATCCGGCAACATCACATGCATGCGGCATTTTGTCGAACGTTCTGTCAGAGCGACTTTCACAAAAGTGTAAAACACACGCGGCAGTAAGCGATACTGAAACTACCACTGAGACGCGACCGCGTGAGCGAAGCAGGGCGCCGGGCGAAGCGCAGTTCGGCGAAAACGGAACCTTCGAAGCACGCAGGCCGTTCCCTATGGCAACGCCAAAGAGTTTCTTTTTTCCATGAATCAAACGGAAACAAACAAATAGCATTTTATTACGTCTTTTGATACACGGGAGGTTCTTTTTTTATTGCTGCTAGTTTGATTACTAGTGATTTATTGTAGGCAGACTCTCATACGTCATCGGGATCACTTCGAAAATGTCCCACTCGTGGCGCTCATCGTGTGATACACTTAGCTTAATTTCTCGGTAAGTAGGGTACTGCTGTTGATAATAGTATTGCCGTTTTAGACGTTGTCATACACTGAGCTTTCACTCTGACATAAATTGTTATTTGCCTTTAGTGTCCCTTTAAGTGGATGCCTAGGAATTTGTTTCCTTACAAAAATGTGGAATTGTGTACCAAAGTGCTGCACTAGCGTCAAAGTTTAGCTGTTGCTAAATTATTTATATGTAAAAGTGAGTGATGGCACTAAAAGGTTATGTGTATCAGTCGATCACTAAGAAAAGCTTGAATACATATACAACTGCCACTCGCGCTTCTATTTATAACTTTATGTAGACAGTCCGTTACACACATAACCACTGCCTTGTGCAGACTGTGCCCGACTGTCTGAGAACCTTCTAGATTATTTTAGAATCTTCTGATAAGCTTGAGCATGCAACGAGAACAGCAGAGTTTATTCTGGGGATAACGCGGTCACCAACGTCAACGCTGGAATCATCTATGCCACAGGTATAAAACGTCAACGTGCTCTACTGCTGATGAGATTACCGATGACCAACAACAGCGCTTGTTGCTATCAGTGTACAGTGCCTACTGCTTGTACTTTGACTTTTCGTTTCCTGGGCACAGCACAAGTTGGCCTGAATGAAGGGTTTCGTCTTGAACACGCCTACTTCTGCCTTCTTCAATGTCACTACCACGTTGACAGTACACTGAACACATGTGCTTTTTATCTTTGTAATAGCAAACAAAACTTCTATTACAGCGCAATAAAATTATGTATCTTAGGTTGTTGACGCAGCTCCAGAAAACTTGTCTCGGCATTTGTGATTTGGGCAGTTCTGTTTTGGTAGAAGGTGCTTCATCCTAGCATGTAATAGGAGGTCCTTTTTTTCTGTGATGCAGCACCCAGTAATAGAAAGAATTCTTCAGCAAGGCAACACCCAAGGGCTAGGTCAGCCAACTGCTGACAGCCATGCAGGGTCACTAAACGGCTGTTTGGAAAGAGACACAATAGAAGCCAAGGGCTGCCCCGTACTATAAATGGATCCCAAGAATTTCTTGCCAGAATTCTGTTTTCGTTTCGGTATTGTGCAGCACTATCATCATCATCGTCAGTAGCGTTAGCCCTACTGGCAACAACCGCTTGGCACACTTCACGGCGGCCACAAATTTACACCGTGACAGGACCACAAAAGCAGTATTCGGCTGCATTTAAAAGAAAGGTGATCAAATGTGCCGCGGGGCGGCAGTTCAGCGTAAACGAGCGAAGCATTCGCGGTTGGGGGAAACAGAAGGAAGCCCTCCTTGTGTGTAGCAGCCTGAGAAGTCTCTGGGAGTTTGAAAAATGGAGTGTTTTCTGACGCTGAAGCGGAATTGACACCACAGCCGTGGCCTCGTGGTTGACAGACTTCGTTCGGGAGCAACAGAGCACGCAGCGTGGAGAGTTGTGCAAGTTGGTACGAGTTCATTCTGGTCGAATTGCACAGTGGGACGAGACACAAAGAAACGTTTGTCTTGCCTTTCTCTTCGTGTCTCGTCCCACCGTGCAGTTCGACCAGAAACAACAGATCACTGCTGGGGCTCCCATTGGTACTCGTGCCCGATGCAGTGCCACCTCCTTGAAGCGACTGCTGTGCGACTCCCGCGCCGAGCTCATCGTCATTACCGGGATGACATCAGCTGCATCTGCTTGATGTGTGCCTAAATAAACCATTTAAGGACCACATTAAGCGCCTGTATTTGGAGCGGATGAGGTCCGGAGAGCCGGAAGTGTGAAGGGCTGAAACGGGACTCACCAGCGATACTGTGCCTATGGATCGCCGAGGCTTGGGCCTGCATTCCTGAGGCGCTCGTTAGTCGTGCCTTCAAGAAGTGCTCGATTTCAAATACCCTTGATGGCACTGAAGATGAGGTGTTGCGGGAGGACATCTCTGACAAGGGAATTTTGGAGGAAAGTGCGTCAGACGACAATGAATAAGTGTGTAAATAAATGTATTCACTTCCTGTTTTCATATGGCTATATACGGGTGAACACTTTTTTTTCTCGCGTTTGCTATCCCCTAAATATACCTCGGACTATACGCGGGTCTGAGCTATACGCGGGTTTTTGTGGCATATACTACAATATACCATACCACTGTATTTCAGGTTGTGCATCACTCCACAAAAACATTAAGATTGAATAACTCAAATGTTGCTGCAAGGTCCCCCCAGCTCTCTCGTTCATGCTCCTCTCATTCATGACATCTCGTTCATGCTGCTCCAAACTGCTCCAAATCCAATGTTGACAGCCTAACCCCAGCATACTGGACTGGCCAGAGGCAAGTCATCTCTCCAGAAGCCAGTGGACACTGCAGGAATGACACAAATGCATTTTGTCACATTTTATCACATATCAAGATATGGAAATACAAGCGTTCATGCCTTTGCTGCATGCCGGCAGCTAGCGACATATTCTTGGCAAGCAGCGCCTCTTGTGGCTGCCCAACGGGGAAATTGTATAGCACTACCACAGTGACTGAACAGGCAAAGATTATATAGGAGGCCATGGATAGACATAGTGTGTTCCTGTAGCTGGTGCTTAAACATTTGCTTGCTGCAGTAGCCACAGAATCCCTTCAGTGCTTGTGCCTGAGAAGCACATGATGGCACAGAGAAGAATGAGAGAAGGGGAATCGATTAAGAAAGTTGCTTTTCTTGTTAGACACAACCTAATGGAGCCAACAGACAATGAAGCCAAGGAGGGCATTATTTGTAGCTATTAACTGCAGCGTAGTAATTATGGCATAAATGGAAAGGAATTAAAGTGAATGCAAAAATAATTTGCCGCTCGTGGGACCAAACCTACAGCCTTGGGATAACACGCCCGATGCTCTACCAATGGAGCTAAAACGGCTGCTGTTCCCCTGTTCACTTTACTGGGTATTTCTGTGCATATAATCCAAGGAACGTTAGCCAGCCCCACTCGTAGCCATGGCGGCGAGTGGTGAAACACTTTTTTGCCAGCTGGCACCACACAGTACGTGACCAGTAAACCCTCACATCAGTGGCGTGGCCATAAATGATTTTCCAGCGGGGGGCTTCAAGCGTACATTATGTATGTTCATGCGTGCGTTTGTATGTGTGCACCTATATATACACAGGTAAAATTGAACAAATTACAGGGGGGGGGGGGTTCAAGCGCCCCACTCCCTAGTTACGCCACTACCTCACATGCTAGCTAAAAGCATCAAGTGTGCCAGAAGAAGCTATGACAGGACAAAATAAGGGGAATTAATCAAGGGGCTTGTTCCTTTTTTAAACACAAACCAATGAGGCCAACGAAGCATGCGAGAGGAAGGACTCTTGGTTATTTTTGTCTGGCTTTGGCCTGTTTCTCGGCTCTTACGTTTATTTCTTACAGTCCCTTCAAACACGTATCAGTGGAGTTCTACTGTATTACAAACATGAAGCCTTACAGATATGAGTCGTCGTCCAGTGCAGTATCATGTCTTGTCATGACCTTTTGCAAATGGCAAGCGCCTCACTGAAGGTGGTAAAGGAGGTGCACTGCCCATCAGAGTCCATTACTGGCCAAGGCTAAATGCAGCACTGTGTCCCCTTGGATGCAAATACTTTATCAAGTTCCACCTGCACACCTGCACAAGAGTTCAAGCTTTTTAACTACAGCCCCAAATTTCGACATGTCATTTGGCACTAGGATGCTGGATAAGTACAAAAAATCACACCATCTCCCGCAAAGGGGACCTGAGGCGATGCGAAGCAGCGTTTTGGAATGTAGAGCCTGCGTTTCAGAGGGGGAGTGGAGAGGGGAGGGGAGAGAGTCAAAGGGGAGAGGGGAAGTGGCGAGGGGAGGAGAGAGGGGAAGTGAGAGGGTGAGGGGAAAGGGGAGGAGTAATGGGAATTGGAGAGGGAGAGGAGGTGTGTGGAGAGGGCTTGCGCATGCGCAGTAAGGGTGGTCACGCCGCACACCACCACCACCGGATTGAACTCCGCTATAAGATGCTTCACATCTTAAATATACAGGAGCCTCTTGTGCTGTTGGGAAAATAGGGGGCACGCAAAGCTTGGCGTGTGCATACGTGATGTAATACTTTTATTTATTTATTTTTATTTAACAGTGCATTGCACATTGCTCCCACCTTACTGTTTCCTTTCTCAATGCCAGGAATTGGACCGCCATCCACATGTTTAGCAGCGCAACAATGTTTCTCTGTTTACGTATGTAACCTGTATTTTTGTATTATATACTTTATGTATCCCCCCCCCCCCACTGTAATGCCTATAAAGGCGCTGTGGGTATTTGATAAATAAATAAATAAACCCTTCCGTTGCTATCGGCAACAAAGACGGTCGTGTGCTCATATCCAGGCAACAATGAAATGCGGTAATGTGAAATGACAAGTCACTTCGATAAGAGATCAGAGTGCCATATCAGAAACGGCCTGATCGCTGACAAGCCCACAATCGAGAGAGTGTCAATAATTGGAACATAGCGCACAAAAATACGCATGTGATCGGTGCACCTTCGAGGGCCTCATTCGTGAACACCCGCATTTCTGTACAGTCGCAGGTGCCAGGTTTTTTTTAGGCAATACAAGCTTCACTTGAGAAGATCACAGTGCGTGAAGAGCACAAAAATATAAAAACAGAACAAAGTAACCTTTTCCAGGCTAAACCATAATTACAATAAGCTTACACTTTTGAAGTGACAAGGTGAGCATACCTTCTGACAGTGCGTATGCGGCTAGCATCCCGTCAGTTTGGACAGCAACGTCACGAGGCACCTCGCAGTAGTTGTGGTCAGTCTTTTCAGGCTACAAAATGAAAACCAAAGCCACCGTAAACATGTCTGCTCCAAGTAGCCGAGAATTATTTCTGCACATGTCGCAAGAAGTAGTCACATGGGTGAGGGACACACCAGCACATTGGTACGAGATCAGTGGCAATTTCTGCAATAGAACCGATGCTGCTGTCTCACTACAAGAAATGAAGGCAATTATTCTTGCTTAGAGGGAACAAAATTACAAAATAGTTTACCTCTGCAGCTATCTGAGCAGTATAAAAGAAGCTTAAATGTGAATACACAACCCGCAAAGAATCTTATGGTGTGCCAATGGCCTGAGGTGGATACATACCATGGCTCTAGCCCACAAGATGCTTCTATTGTGCATACAAGCAACTGAAAGTTTCAAACTAAGGTCCAAATTGTACATAATGTTTTATAACACGTGTCAACACATGCTGCACTAAGACTAAAGTATACACACTGAGAATATGGTAAAGCTAACGTGCAACAGCATGAAGACATGTTGCTCGCAGTGATCTAGCAATAACTTCCCATAGGTATCTGTTCCCAAGGTCATGTGTGTGGGCATTCATGTCCCCTAACAGGATGATTTCGTCCCCAATACCAGATTTCCTAACTAACATATGTGCCCGAAACCTACAGGTACTTTGTACATGTTTGCTCCATTCTATCCCATTTGGTTTGGCAATTAATTAGCATTCCAACACCCCCACCTTTTCTTCACGATTTTGTCCTGTTGCACTTTGCCCAAATATAACTTCTAATGTGTGGTGGCCCTTCCAAGTTTCTAATATTTACGGTCGGTGCGAAAGCCAATACAATCCGTTGCTTGATACGTTAGGTATCGCCGTGTTTGGTGTGTGGCTTGTTTTGACGTACTGTTTCGCGTGTCAGCGCTTCTGTTCTTGAGAAAGGCAAGTTTACTTGTTTTCGGGAAGACGTTTCAGACTCCAGTGCAGCCACGCTGCCTTCGACCACCGACTTGGGTGCCGCCATTTTGTTAGTTAGCTTTCTTAACTGAGGTGGTCAACCTCAGTTCGGAGCAACCACGGTTAGTGGGATAACTGCGGTTAGGCTTTCCGTCTAACTGGATGTAACTGCGGTTTAAGGGAACTGAGGTTTGCCGTAACTGAGGTTAGCGTGCCCGTGTAACAAAGGGTATAAGTTGACTTCGCCCATAGTTGCGAGACTAGCCCTTATTTAAGCCAAACATTGTCAAAACACTTGATGGAATACGCTCGGGGACTGCAGGTGCAAGGAGAAAGGATTTATTTTAACTGAAATACATTGTATTTGTTAGTATTTTTTATAAAAACCAGCTAAACATTTATATTTTATTCACGAAACTTAGTGTCACGTGATCTGCTTCAGCGACCCAAACTAAGGACAACTTTTCGCGTGTAACATGTGCCAACCGCAGTTGGCGCTAACTATAGTTTATTCCGGTTAACTGAGGTTTGTCGTAACTGAGGTTAGCGTGCCCGTGTAACTAGGGTATAAGCTGTGTTATTGTAACCACATAAGCATCTATCTGTTTCATGTTTAAAGGGACACCGAAGAGAAAAAGTTTTTTTCACATTAACAAATCGCTCTTTCACACTTCCAGAATCACCATGCTTGCTGCGAGAAGATGCATGCTAAGCAAGAAAACGCACAAAAACGAAATGCGGGTGAAGTTCCCGCACCAAACACCCTAATGTCATAGATTTTGACAGTGTCTCCTAGGTCATACGTAGTTCCTGATCAGTAAAAATGAAGTCCTCTGAGGGGTCCATAGGCTCAACATACCAAGTTTCAGAAAACTTCACAGAGCAAATGATGTGAAAATACGAAAAATGCACTCTGAAATTTGTGATGATTTAAGTAGCGCACTGACGGACGAGGACAGAGAAAAAGAAGGTTCACAACACGGGCGCTAACTCGCAACTGATTTTATTCGGAAGAACATGCTAATATAAAGGTGAAGAACAACACAAAAAGGAACAAAAACATGGAGCAAACAATGCGGCTGCGCACCATTCTTCGCCGACACTATGATTCTGTCACGTCACAGACAGCAGATGGCAAGAGAAGTCATCGAAGCGTTCCACATTCAAAGGAAAGGAGAAAAATGTATCAGTCTACCATCTATCGCGCTAAGTGACGCGGAATTTCAATACCTAAGCGGAACCTGCAGATGATTACAAAGTGCATATGTTTTTGTTCCTTTTGTGTTGTTCTTCACCTTAATATTAGCATGTTCTTCCGAATAAAATCCATTGCGAGTTAGCGCCCTTGTTGTGAACCTTCTTTTTCTCTGTCCTCGTCCGTCAGTGCGCTACTTAAATCATGATGAATCCGTACCAACTAGCTCAAGTTTCAATTCTCATGAAATTTGTGACGTCACACGTGGAGATTTCGACGCAAAATTTAAAAACGAACTATGACTGATTTTCTCCTCCATTAGTAGACCTATGATGGTGAAATTAACAGCACTAGAGTTCTCAGAGTGCAATTTATCAACAAAAGACAATTCATTGTCTCACTTTAATGTCCCTTTATGTGCACCGCAATTTCTAACCATTCTGCCTTTCTTTTTTTGCCAACCTGCATGCTAACGCAACTTATTGCAACACACGCCTTCTTCCTTTTTTCTTTTACCCTTTTTTTTTACACTTCTTCACAATCCTACCTGTCAAAGTGTCCCTACGGTTTGTTTTTCTTTGTTACTAGCTACCCTTGCCTCCATAGGGCCCACGTGCCCCCCAAAAAAGCTACTGCGCGTCCTGCCAGTCGCCAACCCACCTCATGACCTAACGGAGTGAATTCTGTCTCTTTGGAAACCACCCCACCTGTGCAACTCCCCATTTATTTCGACTGCCTCGAAACCTTTCTCTCAACTCACTTGCCGTATCATTCTGTTGGCGACAACAAGCACTCTTTGCAGGTTGCCGTCACACAATGGCACCGTCGGCACTGTGCATACAACAATCTGCCCCCGGGAGGACACGCTGCACGTGTCATCAACCCCTTTTGCCAAGCTCATCGCTAGTCATGACAATTATTCATTCAAGGCTTCATTTAGCCCTCCTGTAGTTATGTATGACGAGGTTGTGTATGTGAGCTCTAGTTGAGAGTTTCGAATGATCCCAGCGTATGTCCCAGATACGATACTCTTTTATTGCCCTTCACCCTCTCCTTGATTGCCTCTGGTATTCAGCCGAATTCGAGTCACCGGCAATCATAACGTACTCAAAGCTGTGTTGCAGGGGGCCTGTTATACCACGGCACATCGTATGCTGCAGTGCGCGACAGATAATTAACTAC
>NC_051182.1:75814945-75858042 GCF_013339695.2 Rhipicephalus sanguineus | reverse complement strand
CGGAGCACCTAAAGGGACATTAAAGAGAAACAATGAATCGTTTTTTATTGATAAATTGTACTCCGAGAACTCTAGTGTTGTTAATTTCACCATCATAAGTCTATATAGAGGAAAAAATCAGTCATAGTTTCGTTTTTAAATTTCGCGTCGAAATCTCGACATGTGATTGCACATATTTCAAAGTGCATTTTTTGCATCATTTGCTCAATGACATTCTTTGAAACTTGGAATGCTGCGCCTATGGACCCCTCAGAGGACAATGTACTTCATTTATACTGATCAGGAAGTACATATGACCTAGGAGGCACTGTCAAAATCTATGACATCAGGGTGTTTGGTGCGGGAACTTCTAGGTGGCGTCGCCACCCGCATTTCATTTTTCCACATTATCTTGTTGGCGAGCATGTTCTCACAGCGAGCGCGGTGATTCTGGAATTGTGAAAGAGCAATTTGTTAATGTGCAAAAATTTTTTTCTCTTTAGTGTCCCTCTAAACAAAGAACAGATAGGTGTTTATGTGGTTATAATAACACAGCTCAGAGACTTGGAAGAGCCACCTCACATTAGAAGTTATATTAGGGAAGGGTGCAACGGGACCAAATCATGAACGAAAGGTGGGGTTGTTGGAATGCTGATTCATCGCAAAACCAAATGGGATAGAGTGAAGCAAAAGGGTACAATGCACCCGTAGGCTTCGCGCACGAATATTAGTTATGAAGTTTGGTATTGGGGCTGAAACCGTCCTGTTAGGGGACATGAATGCCCACACGCGTGACCTTGGTGGATATGCACATACCTACAGGAAGTTATTGCTAGATCTTCATGCTGTTGCACATTAGCTTTACCATATTCTCAGTGTGTATACTGTAGTTACTGGGTCATATGTAGACGTGGGTTTTGAAAATACGCAATGCTGAATCAGAGCCTTAGTTTGAAACATGCAGCTGCTTGTACGGGCAATGGAAGCGTTTTGTGCAATCAAACCATGATATAGTCCTATCACAAGTCATTGACACATTGGAAGATTCTTTGCTAGCTTGTGTATTCACATGTAAGCTTCTCTTATCCAGCTTGAATAGCTGCAAAGGCAAATTATTGTGTGTTTTTGTTCTTTCTAAAAAGGGTAATATAAGTTTAGAGTGAGACAGCCGCATTGGTTCGATTGTAGAAATTGGCACTGACCTTGCGCCAGTATGTTGGCGTGTCCCTCACTCGTGTGACTACTTCTTCCGAGACTTGCAGAAACGATTCTCGGCTACTTCGAGCAGACATGTTTACCGTGGTTGTGGTTTTCATATTGCAGCCTGCAAAGAGTGTTATCTGGGACCACAACTACGGCGAGGTGCCTCGTGACGTTGCTGTCCAAACTGACGGCATGCAAGCCACACACGCACTGTCAAAAGGTATGCTCACCTTGTCACATCATAAGTGTAATCAAAAGTGTAAGCACATTGTAATTATAGTTTAGCCTGGAAAAGGTTACTTTGTTCTGTTTTTTTTATTTTTTTGTGCTTTTTGCGCACTGTGGTCTCTTCAAGTGAAGCTTGTATTGCCTTGCAAATTGGCATTGTAGGTATGGCCGCAAAAGAAAACCTGGCACCTGCGACTGTACAGAAATGTGGGTGTACACAAATGAGGCCCTCGAAGGTGCACTGGTCTCATGCGTATTTGTATGCGCCGTTTTCCATTGATTGATGCTCTCTCGATTGTGGGCATGTCGGCGATCAACCCTTTCTGATATGGCAGTCTGATCTCTTATCGAATTGACTTGTCACTTTGCATTGCCGCATTTCATTGTTGCCTGGATATGAGCACACGACCGTCTTTGTTGCCTGCAGCAACGGAAGCATTGCACTGCTGGACATGTGGACGGTGGTCCAATTCCCGGCATTGAGAAAGAGACAGTAAGGCGGGAGCAATGTGGAGTAAAGCTGTGCGAATATTCGAGTTTCGAATTCGAATCGAATAATACCTCTTCGAATAATTCGATTCGGCTTTCAAATAGCTAGTATTCGAAGTTACGAATAATTTGGCTGGAGGAATATTGCGATGCCCACTTCTTGTTTTATTTTGATGTATTCGGGTTTGACAAGCAACGATGGTTAGCAACGCTCGATGCTGTCCGCAACGCAGTGTTCGAGAAGCTTCGCAATTGTAGTAGATCACTTTGTTAAAATTGAGCGCAGGATGCTGATAGTCTAGATTATTCCATAGCTTGCGCGACCACCAGTGATAAGACTGGAAAGTTCGATGCGTGTTGTATAAAAGACGACGCGTCCCAGCCATGAGCAGTTTTATCAACGGCCGGCGCCCTGTTCGCCGCTATCAGTGTACAGCGTGTATTGCTGTAGCTTGAGTTTTCATTTCCCAGCAACAAGTTCGGCCAAATAAAGAGTTTCATCTTGAACACGACGACTGCTGTCTTCGTGTCACAACCCCGTGACAATATCAAAAACGTGACAAAGGCCTATGGTGCAACTTGGTTAGGGTTGGGTGGCTAAAACTAAGGCTAACGTTGTTACAGTGGGCCTTTAGTTAAAATTTTCACCGATATCCTGGTTCAAAAGCGAGCGCCTGTTTATTTTAAAGATTATGTCATTTCCGCACATGAAAAAAAAAGAGAAAACTGTCAAGCCCTTCACAGCTTCACTTCTGAAACGAAGGCACGGACTTCTTGTATAGTTCGATCACGCATGCCGCAAGTGCCGTAAAGCGTCCCAACTTTGGCCCGCGAATCCCTCAGTGATTGGCTTCGCACGTGAAAATGAGAACATGAGAACAACAGTAACTGATACGTACGACACTTTGTGATCAGAGGCTGAAATCTATTTTCTGCACAAGTTCATTCACTTAATCACAGGCTGCTGAGCTGCTGGCAGCAGAAATTACTGGTCGACATGCTCGCATCGACTCTCAATCGCACCAGTTTCAAAATTCGGAGCTACGCTGGAAGCCATCGACAAATCATGGCTCCAGCAAAGAAGTTCAAGGAACCTTCTGGGAGTCTGTCGAACTGCTAGCGTCTAAAAATAACCAGCACACTGAGCTCAGACCTTATAATCAAGAGGTTCAAAAATACTTCAATGAGCCCCTGATCCTAAGAAGGGATTATCATTTGAAATACTGGAAAGAGCATAGAACTGCACTTTATCCAGGTATTGCCGAAATTGCTTTGCGATACCTTCCCATTCCTGCTACTGAGGTGCCCATTGACTTGTGAGCACATGTTTTCAGCTGCAGGAAACACTAACATCACGGCGAGAGAGCCCGATTTCGGGTCGTGTGGAACAGCTTGTGTTTCTGGATGACATTTTGTAGCCTTTCTGTAGCAGTCACTCACCGTGTTGTGTGCTCGAGGACATGAGCAAATTTCGTTTCTTTGTTCTTTCTTTCAATTTTCAATCAGATCTTTTGTATTCAATTCGATATTTTTGTAGCGAGTGAGAGAGACGTTCGGCTACTTGCCGTTCTCGCTACTTTATTAGAAGCCCTAGTACAAGCAGAGCGGCAGCGGCTGCCGGCGTCCAGCCTCCAGGAGCGTGAGCTCTTTCTAAAACTGCTCGCGCCTCGAGCTCTCAGCGTGAGCTGCGCGAGAGGCGCAGCGCATAGGTGGTAAAAAATGATGATGATGATGAATGGCGATGATGATGACGCTACAGATAACTCCCCCCCCGCAGAAATGAAGCCAACATGAAAAAGAAAAAAATGATGGGGGCGTATATACAAGGCTGGTAATGCGAGACAAAATGTCCGTGGGCAGTCTACGTCGTCAACGGTAAAGGACTATCGGGAACCATTGGGTCTCTGGCGGGCGGCTCTGGGAGAAGCGTAGCAGGTGGAGAACTGGGCGAAAGTATGCTGGGGTCGTGCCCAGGCGGGTCCCACGACGACTTGATTGGGCCTTTCGGTAGCGCACCGTGTGACTCGAGTGAGCGCGGCTGGCAGAGGTGCCTGCAGATGGAGTTGAGGGCAGGTGTACAAGGGCCGGTGCAGGCGATGTGCGCGAAACAATGCGAAATGGCACAGTGAAGCCACGACGAGCAACCATCGACGAGTAGCTGCTGCGATGGGTCTTTCCTGCGCGGGCACAGCGCTGACGCGGATGTCGGTACGTGGACATCGTGACCTGAGCGGTGTCCAAATGGTCGACTTGGCTGCTTACGTGGGTATTGGGGGGGGTAGTGATGAAGACGTCGGTGGCGGCGCAACGCTGATCTCAGGTTTGTGTTGCGGCGGGCGTGCTGGCAGGGGTATACAAGTCGACGGATGCGGGAACGTCGTGGTTGCAGAACCATGCCACGCGCAATGCGAGTAGTGATTAGGTGTACGGCCCGTGGCGTCGGGCAGCGGTAGAAGACGCTTGCGCCGTGTCAAAGAGCATGCCTGCATTCAAGGTGCACCGCTGCTGGTTCGCGTCCCCCGTTAAAGGGGTACTGACACAAAAATTTTGGCCTCGCGTTTTTTTGTTGCAATGTGTTGCTGGGGGCCTGTTAGTCATAACACGGCACATCGTTTGCTGCAGCGCGCGACAGATAATTAATTACAGGCTCCTCATTACCGACCAGTGTCAGTTTCGGTTTCAAAAACGACAAGCCTCCGGGTGCAACTATCACCACCTAGCGGCTGCAGCGCTCGATCACGTCAGCACACAGAAGTGTGACGCACTTCCGCGCTGTTTGCGTCGTCTCCTCGCATTCGCACGCTTGCCGCACGGGCTGCGCGATGTCGTCGCCGTCATCGTCCTCGTTGTCGTCGTCGTCCTCATCGTCGTCTCTTGGCGACGATTTCCTTGAGACACCAACAGCGCAGCGGCGAGCGCGTCAAAACAAAAATGGCGGCTACGACGTCATCACAACTTGTTGTACCGGCTACAACGGTTACGTAGGGGAAGTAGGGGGGTCACCTCGGGTCACCTCCGAGGGTGTCAATGCAATAGGTGCGCCCTGTAATGCTGGATCGCGCACGCGAACTTCAATATTCATATAAAATACCTTCCAAGCTTTATTCGCTGTCGATATTTCGCAGATGGTACACGCACGTACACGGAAATCGATCCAGCAGGCTATCTCAGCCGCGAAATTTTGTGTCAGTACCCCTTTAAGAACTCCGGAAGAGGGATGTCGTGGAAAACCGCAGGCGTGGGCTCTGCCGGAGGGTCCGACAGCGCGCCTGTGCCCGTTTAAGCACCTTGGTTTGGCGGCACACGAGGGCTGCTGCGTAGGTCGGCGTGTAGGATGTCTGCCTTTGCGACAGGCGTGGCATGTGCGGGCTGCTCTGCCATCGGCGAACCATGCAATCCGTCCTCAGACGCTTCCGTCATTGTAGCAGCGTCTCGCAAGTTCGGCCGGTGTTGGTTCGGGGCTCGAACTTCAGCTGCGGTGGACTGCGAGGTCAATGCTGGTCGCTCCTGGCAAGACGCACATAGTGTTGAGGTTGTTGAAACATGGTGATGATCGATGGACAAGGATGGCGAATCCTCCACAGTTGAGGAGCGAATAGCGGACGGTGCAATGTCCATGTCAGACTTCAGGGCGTGCTGCAAGGTAGCGGTCGTGGAGTCGGATGGCTCCGAGGTGTCGCGAGCCGTCGAGGTCGGAGCAGACGTGCGGATTGCGGGCATGTCTGATGGACCGTTGGCCGAGGGTGGCGAAGGAACGCACCTCGTGGCGGAATGGTCCAAGGCAGCTGTAGCAACATTCGGAACCTCGACGGGCGGGTGGTCGGGCACAGGAACTGCTGCGCTGGTGGCTGGGCGAGAGCTAGAAAGAGACATGGCCGGGGAAGGTAGGTCGCGGTCATGGGAGGGCTGTGGGCCGGGTGGTACCGCTCGCGTTGGCGGAGGGGAAACCCGGAACTCACGGGTCCTCCTCTATAGCAGGTGGTACGTCTCGCCGTAGCGGGCCAGCACCGCAGCGCAGAGGTCGTCATATGGCTGCGGGCTGGAGGACGACGCTGCGGACAGATGACGCAGCTCAGCCGGGAGGGCGTCAAGCAGGTGGCTGCGCGGTGACGCCATTCACCGCGAGGCAGGCGTCGAGCTGCATAAACCACGCTTGGGGGTAGGCCGGGTGAAACGGCGGAACTGGAGGGCAGAGTCGCGGAAGCATGGCAGGGGCCGCTGGAAGGGCGTGTTCTCCGGGTCACCAATTGTAGCGAGTGAGAGAGACGTTCGGCGGCCGACATGGCCGTGCCGTTCTCGCTACTTTATTAGAAGCCCTAGTACAAGCAGAGCGGCAGCGGCTGCCGGCGTCCAGCCTCCAGGAGCGTGAGCTCGTTCTAAAACTGCTCGCGCCTCGAGCTCTCAGCATGAGCTGCGTGAGAGGCGCGGCGCGTAGGTGGTAAAAAATGATGATGATGATGATGCTACATTTTTGTCCACTATTCAGCACTGTTCGATTTGAATTCGATTCAAGATGAAATTTCGCTATTTGCACACCCCTAATGTGCAGTGCACTTTTAAATAAAAAGAAAGAAAAGTAGTACACCAGGTACGCACACGCCAAGCTTCGCGTGCCCCCCCCCCCCCCCCATTTTTCCAACAGGAAAGGGGCTCCTGAATATTTTTGTACTTATCCAGCAGCGTCCTACTGCCAATGACATGTTGAAATTTCTGGCTGTAGTTAGAAAACTGGAACTCTTGTGCAGGTGCGCAGGTGGAACTTGATAAAGGATTTGCATCCAAGGGGACACAGTGCTGGATTTAGCCTTGGCCAGCAGTGGACTCTGATGGGCATCCAGTCGGTGCACCTCCTTCACAACCTTCAGTGAGGCGCTCAACGCAACTGCCATTTGCAAAAGGTGATACAAGACATGATACTGCACTGGATGACTCGTATCTGTAAGGCTTCATGTTTGTAATACGGTAGAACTCTGCTGATACATTTTTGAAGGTACCGTAAGAAATAAACGTAAGAGCCGAGAAGCGCAGGAGCTGAGAAACAGGACAAATCGAAAGCCAAAAAAAAAAAAAATAATAACCAAGAGTGCTTCCTGTCACACGCTTCCTTGGCTTCATTGGGTTGTGTATAAAAAAGAAATGAGCCCCTTGATCAGATCCCCTTATTTTGTCCTCTCATAGCGATGGCCTTCTTCCGGCATGCTTGATGCTTTTAGCTAGCATGTCAGGCAGTGGCATGTTATCCCAAGGCTGTAGGCTTGGTCCCATGAGCGGCAAGTTATTTTTGCATTCACTGTAGTTCCTTTTTATTTATGCCATAATTACTACGCTGCAGTTAATAGCTACAAAAAATGCCTTCCTTGGCTTCATTGTCTGTTGGCTTCATTAGGTTCTGTCTAACAAGAAAAGCAACTCTCTTAATCAATTCCCCTTCTCTCATTGTTCTCTGTGCCATCATGTGCTTCTCAGGCACAAGCACTGAGGGGATTCTGTGGCTGCTGTAGCAAGCAAATGTTTAAGCACCAGCTACAGGAACACACTATGTCTATCCATGGCCTCCTATATAATCTTTGCCTGTGCAGTCACTACGGGAGTGCCATACAATTTCCCCGGTGGCCAACCACTAGAGGCGCTGCTTGCCAAGAATATGTCACTAGCTGCCGGCATGCAGCAAAGGCATGAACGCTTGTGTTTGCACATCTTGATATGTGATAAAATGTGACAAAATGCATTTGTGTCATTCCCGCAGTGTCCACTGGCTTCTGGAGAGATGACTTGCCTCTGGCCAGCCCATTACGCTGAGGTTAGGCTGTCAACGTTGGATTTGGAGCAGTTTGCAGTAGCATGAACGAGATGCCTCAGAGAGCTGTGGGGACCTTGCAGCAACATGTGAGCTATTCAATCTTAATGTTTTTGTAGTGTGACGCACAACCTGAAACACTGTGGTATGGCGTATTGTAGTATATACCATAAAAACCCGCGTATAGCTCGGACCCGCAGAGGCGTATTTCGGTGATAGCAAACGCGAGAAAAAAAGTTTTCACCCATATATAGCCCGAGGAAAACAGGAACTGAATACATTTATTTACGCACTTATTCACCGTTGTCTAGCGCACTTTCTTCCGAAACTCCCTTCTCACACATGTCATCCCACAGCACCTTCAGTGCCATCAAGGGTATTGAAGGCACGACAAACGAATGCCTCAGGAATGCAGGCCCAAGCCTCGGTGATCCATGTGCACAGCATCGCTGGCGAGTCCCGTTTCAGCCGTCACACTTCCGGCTCTCTGGACCTCATCCGCTCCAAATACAGGCGCTTAATGTGGTCCTTACATGGTTTATTTAGGCACACATCAAGTGGTTGCAGCTGGGATGTCATCCTGGTCCCGGGATGATGACGAGCTCGGCACGGGAGTCGCGGAGCAGTCGCTTCACAGAGGTGACACTGCATCGAGCACTAGTGCCGATGGGAGCCCCAGCAGTGCTCCGTTGCTTCCAAACAGTCTGTTCAACCACGAGGCCACGGCTGCGGTGTCAATTCCCCTTCAGCGTCGGAAAACGCTCCATTTTTCGGTCCCCGGAAACTTCTCAGGGCGCTGAACACAAAGAGGGCTTCCTTCTGTTTCCCCCAAGTGCGAATGCTTCGCTCGTTTACGCTGAACTGCCGCCCCGCAGCACATTTGATCACCTTTCTTTTAAATGCAGTCGAATATTGCTTTTCCGGTCCTGTCACAGCGTAAAATCGTGGCCGCCGTGAAGTGTGCCAAGCGGTTGTTGCCAGTAGGGCTAACGCTACTGATGATGATGATAGCGCCTCACATTACCGAAACGAAAACTGAATTCTGGCTAGAAATTCTTGGGATCCGCTTATAGTACGGGGCAGCCCTTGGCTTCTATTGTGTTTCTTTCCAAACAGCCTTTTTCTGACCCTGCATGGCTGTAAGCAGTTGGGGCTGACCTAGCTCTTGGGTGTTGCCTTCCTGAAGAATTCTTTCTACTAATCGGTGCTGCATCGCAGAAAAAAGGACCTTCTATTACTTGCTAGAATGAAGCACCTTCCACCAAAACAGAAGTGCCCGAATCACAAATGCCAAGACGTAAGTTTTCCGGAGCTGTGCCAACAACCTCAGATACATAATTTTATTGCGCTGTAATACAAGTTTTGTTTGCTCTTACAAGGATAAAAAACATGTGTATTCAGTGTACCGTCACGTGGTAGTGACGTTGAAGAAGGCAGAAGTCGGCGTGTTCAAGACGAAACCCTTCATTTGGGCCAACTTGTGCTGTGCCCAGGAAATGAAAAGTTTAAAGGGGCCCTGCAACACTTTTTGAGCAGGGTCAAAAAGCGCTGCCAATTGGTAGTCGAGGCAACCGAGAACACGCGAGCCAAATATTATAGCGAAGCGAGCGGCCTGGAATTTACAATAAATTCTCAAAGTCAGCTGAAAATCGCTCCCTCTTCTCTCGACAAATGATGTATTAGTCCGCAATATATGACGCGATTGTCGGCAGTTCCACGATTGGCTGATGTTATAATCACGATAACACCCTCATTATTACTTTCGTTGTTAATTTTGAGTTCAATAAGTAGATAATATGTATGTTTATATTCTGTTATCGCGTTAAAAACACCGAACAAACATTAATATTAGCACTTCCGGTCTCACCGACAGCTCGTCTGCTCGTAGTTGCGTGGTTGCGTTTTTTTCACCATGTGCAGTGCCGAAATCGTGAATATTTCTGTGCTTTTGAACATCGCCGGTTGCCGTTGAGAGTGGCAGCCGTTTGAGTGTTGCCTCGTCAGCTGGAAACTGCATCGTCGGCACATTCTCACGACCAACCGAGACAGCGGTGCAGCATTTCTCCGATAACAATGCTGGCGCCGGCTAGCTTAGGATACCTGTGTTCGCTGTATGGCGAGAGTCCCGTTCGCTGTCTGTTCAGTATGTCATCGAGCCGTACCTCGGCATATCCTCCTCGTAGTCTCAGGTTCCCGAGAAACCGCGACACAGCAACCAAGCAGACTCGCATTTTCACGGTAGCTGCAGACAGCCGGGGGATGGGTCCGCGCCGGCCCGATGCCCCACGATCCTTTCTTCTAGTCTTTAGTTCTTTGTTGTCAGCCCGCACTCGCTGTGCACCCGCATTCGAAGAGCAAACAGCATCGAAGTGCCCACCCAACGGCTTAAATGCTGTCAATCCAGTACCGCCACTGGGAGAAGGGTGCACGCAGCTCTGCCGTGTTGAATACAATTGAAGCGCAAGCAGTGCGACGAGGCGGTGTATCGGAGTGTGGGTCGAAACCCATCTCAGCTGTCATTCGTTCCAAACGCGCACGCAAGTTTGCGTCCATGGTTGGCAGAGCGATGAAAACACTACGGCAGTTCGAGGTGCACACCCAACATTACCAAACCGACTCGCAGTTTTCAAGCACGCGCGATACACGGTGCCATGGGATCCGCCGCTCGACGACGACCGCGCGAGCCGACCGGAAGTGGCGCCACAGACCACGTGGTTGCACCGAGACGCCAGAGAGAAAAAAAATGAAGAAAAAAACTCTTTGGCACCTCCTTACACATCCGCCCTCCCTCCCTTCATGCCCCGCGCAGCTTTCCGCGCGCTCGCGGCGTTGAGTTGAGGGAGAAAGCTGCGGAACGTGATCTATATAATTTGGTAACACCACCTAGACTTCACGGATTCGAAAAATTTTTGCGGCATATGACTCGTGAAGAGTCATACGTAAATAATGAGACTATTCCAATATAACTAAGAAAGGTGTTGCAGGGCCCCTTTAAGTACAAGCAGTAGACACTGTACACTGATAGCAACAAGCGCTGTTGCTGGTCATCGGTAATCTCATCAACAGTAGAGCACGTTGACATTTTATACCCGTGGCATAGAAGATTCCAGCGTTGACGTTGGTGGCCGCGTTAGCTCCAGAATAAACTCTGCTGTTCTCATTGCATGCTCAAGCTTATCAGAAGATTCTAAAATAATCTGGGAGGTTCTCAGACAGTCGCGCACGGTCTGCACAAGGCAGTGGTTATGTGTGTAACGGACTGTTTACATAAAGTTATAAATAGAAGCGCACGTTGCAGTTACATGTATATGTAATCAAGTTTTTTCTTAGTGATCGACTGATACACATAACCTTTTAGTGCCATCACTCACTTTTACATATAAATAATTTAACAACAGCTAAACTTTGACGCTAGTGCAGCACTTTAGTACACAATTCCACATTTTTGTAAAGAATCAAATTTCTCGGCATCCACTTAAACTTTCGCGTTTAAGTATTACTGAAGCAAAAGTATATTGTCACATAAGAAAACTTTTTTTACAGTCATGTGTAAGTTGCAACTGAAAAGATTATTACTAGGGGTGTGCGAATATTCAAACTTTTCAATATTTTTTTATTAGTGTTTGCTGTTCGATTCGATTCACATTGGAATTTTACTATTCGAAATATTCAAGCTTCCGGAAAATAAATATAATAGTTGCATTTTCGCAGCAAATGGTACAACAAACGGTACCACTAAGTCAACAGAAGGTACTAATTCACAGCCTTCAAGGAGAAACAGCTTTTGAATTAACATGTTGAGCACACGATACAACATGGATTGAATCACACATGGGCAGCACTGTGCTTCTATGTCATTTGTGTTGTACCTTGCACTGTACAAGTGAGTGAAAAAAAATGAATCAAGATCAACTAGCCTGGCTGTCAGTTCTGTTAATAGCAGGTTTGGCTGATGATGACTGTTGCGACTCGCCTTGGCTCTCTGCGAAGTAAGTGACCGTCAGTTTGATGGACACCGCAGCCAACAAAATAAATCTTTGTTGGCTTGTAGAGGTGTAGTGCAGCTTGTAGAGATGAAAATCTGGTTATATTAGGCTGTCATGCACTCTTGGTGTATCCGTATACATATGCACTAAGTCTGGTGAACAGCTTCATTAAATACTAGTGCTTACATTGCACATTTAGAACGCTGAGGTGAAATGGAGCGTTTCATAGAGGACTGTGAGCTGAAGAAGGTGCTTTAGAAGGTGACGGTACAAAATGTCGGGTTATATTGCTTTGCTGACAGGGATGTAAGCATAAAAAAAGCACACGCTGACCTATGAGCTGATTCTTTGAACATACGTTTGACATATGGCATGTTGCCGAGTGTAAGGGTAATCGCTCTACTTAAAGGAGTACTGACATGAATTTTAAAATTTTTCGGGTTGTTGCTCTAAATGAAAGCATGGGTGTCGAGAACCCTAAAAAGAGTGTCGTGGTGCCTGGGGATGCATTGCATATATTTTTAATACCGCTTCTTTCAACCAGCAGTTTCGGTTTCGGTTTCGAGAGGGCGGCTTCATAGTGACGTGTCAAGTCTGTCTGTGACGTCACGGGCAGACTGCAACCCACGAAATGTGCACCTGCTGTCCTTTGCTGTCAGTGAAACGTGGTTCATGATGAGTGAACTGTCATCCAGTGCCTCCGACAGCGATTTCTGTGATTTAGGCTGCATGCAGAACCCAGACTTCGCAAACCAAGTGAGCTGACTTGAAACGTCATAGGGCTCTCCATGCGGTGAAGCTGCCTTGCAGATGCTGGGAGATGAAAAATTTAAAATCAAACTTAAATATTTATACGTGTTTCCCGGATGCGGTGTGGGGAGAGCGTTAACACTACATGCCAAGGAAACCAAAAACGTCCGTTTTGCTGCACTTCAAAATCGTGTCAGTACTCCTTTAAGGGGAGATGCTACTCGAAAAATGCAAGTTTTTTTCAAAATTACATATCTTTTGTTTTTACTTGTTTTGTCAAGTTTAGTTTCTCTACTTTTATGTAAAAAAAAATCACGATTGTATCTAAACTGGAAATAGGTTGAAATCACTTTTAAAGAGCACAAGGCAGCTATTAAAAACTAAAAAGAGCCCATTGTCTAGAGTCCCCTGGAAAACACCACCTGGCTGCTTGACATTGCATTTCACATGAGGAGTTCATCAAAGCCACATGTTCAAAATAACCATAATTCGCAAGTTCTCATGATGGAAGAAATATTTTAAAAAGCATATCTTTGCCACATAGATGAGCTTTCATTTCTACCTTTAAAATGCATTTTTCTCAAGATGCAATTTTGGGCAACTTCTTGAGTTTGCACATCACGTTTTTGGTACTTCTGATGGCCAGATCGGAACGAAATTTTTCCCACACATTCCTTAACATTTGAAGAGTGCAAGTAGCTTCTTCAAAACCTGATATCACTTATATAATTATTATGAACTTAGGGTAAGCAATTAGTATTGGCTGAGCATCTTAGGACTTCTCATATTATAATTTTTCTTGTTAATTAATATGTCTTATACACACTTTCTACTTAGTTATTTGCATTCTACAGTTAATGTCGAGCAATATGAGCCATTACTGGCTCTTAACCATAAAAGTTTAGTGACAGAAAAAGTGCACAAAAAGAGCTATATTTTACACATTGTCATGGTGCAAAATGAAAACTACGCAACTTACTATAAAACTGATTACATATTTAATATCAGCACAAAAACTATGTAAACAGCTAAAATTTCATTGCCCTAGGCTACAGATTAAAGAAACTTTTTTTTCGAGTAGCATCTCCACTTAAATCTTTTTCTCGGTTCTTACCAACAGAACCCAATAGGACTGTTGGGCGAAATTTTTATGCGACCAGGAAAATGCTGAAGATGTACGTATCTGTAAGCCGATTACCAAAGCCTGCTCACTTGGACCAGTTGTAACATTAGATGCGCTGCCTACACAATGAGGAGAGCTATAAGGTGGCCTAGTTGGTGTTGGTTCATCTTCAAAAGTGCGCTAAGTGAACACTGACACAAACGAAAAAGTACAGGACATAAGGCAACGAGCGCAAACTATGTACCAACTGGTTTATTGTCTCAATTTTTATGTCTTTTTTATGAGCATCTGCGCATGCGCGTTTGACACACCCCTTTCTTGGGGCTATGTTTTTTGAGACAATAAAACAGTTGGTGATTGCGCTCGTCGCCTTATGTCCTGTAATTTTTTGTTTGTGTCAGTGTTCACTTAGCGCATTTGCATAACTTGCATAACGCCCGGTATAACACATTAATTCAATTTTTGTAGGTAGTACAGGCCTACTTTTACCGAGCAATAATTTTTCTTATAATTTTTCCTGGTTTTTCCATAGTGGCTAAAAAAAACAGCATGCATTTAAGTTAATTAAATTCTTTTGCAGACTGCTTGCAATGTAGTATGGAAAGAAGAGGGTGAAAAGGGAAGAAGCTAGCATCTTTTTTTCTTCACTCGCTTTTGCTTTCTGTACTACTTTGGATCCCTCTGTCGACAGTGTTACACCCGCAAGCAATATGATTTAGTACTAGTATTGGCATTAATTTTATTTATTTGCAAACGTATTACATTCCAGTGAGTGAATCAAAACAACGTTTGTGTTTTGTGACGCAGCAGTATACGAGCCAATGTTTTAAATGCAGCTATCAAGAAAAGGCTCCCTCTTGTGGCAAAGAAATCTGGTTGTGTGTTCTGGAAAGAATGGGTCCAGCTGGAGGTCAACTCCAGCAAAGCAAAGGTTGATGGAGATGTACCGCTGGCTATGCAGAAAAGTGAGAGCGATTTCACCAAACTATTTCTTAAACATTGAAGCAGCATTTGGAAGTTTTGCTGCTATTGCTCTAAATCAGGGATTATCCTATTTGTCGGGTGTCCTTCAGTTTACTTCGTAAACCTTCATGTTCTGCGGACTGTTGCAGTCATAGAATTTCGTCCTGTTATAAGGAGAGGGAAATCTGGCGTTGCGATCATTCAAACATTGTGGCTTAAGTTCAGATTATTTTAGCCTTATTTCTACAGTTTTGGTTTTGTTTCGCATACAGCGACTGTACACTGCCGCAATGTGTGCGTGTTGTCTCTGGCATGGGTGTTGGGGTGTCGTGAAAAGCACTCAAATGATGCCTTTGTTGTTGAATGCGGCTGAAGGGCACTAGGTTTTTCGGTTTGTGGCAACATACGGCTTTGCAGGTTTCATTATTTTCTTAACATAAATGCAACCACCCACGTAAAAAAAAAAAAAAAACATGCACGACTCCAGGCCTTCCTTGGCATAGAGATTCTCACAGTAATACCTAGAGGGAAATCTGGCGCCACCGTCTATGCGAATTTCTTAAGGGGCGCTGTGCCGCAACGAGAATGAAGGTATATGTGGCTGTGAGGCTTGTGTTGGCTGGCGTTGAGTGAGGCTTGGGCTAAAAAGCAGATATAACTGCGCAAATAAAGCTTCTCTAAAACAAAACTTTTATAAGTGGATCTCATGCACAGGCATTACGTTCTGAATAGAGGTCCACCCAACTTTACGGGATAACGAAACAGTGAAAGAAAGAAACGGACGACAAAAAGTCGCTGGCCTTGTCATCTGTGTTGTGTAGGGCAGAAGCGCGGCGTAACCCGCGGCGGGCCGACGGAGAGGCCGAACGATGGGAGGGCGCGCGGAGTGACGACGCAGAGACCAAGCTTCGGCGAGACTGACGGGAGACTGCTCTCCCGCGTTTATTACAGGCAGTTTTAAGGAGGGAGAAGTAAGGCTATTGGTCAGCGAGGCACGGGTCACATGACCGGCATGACCACGCCGGATTGGTGGTAGCAAAGAGGCATGGCAGAGACCCAGCTCCCCCCAGTAGCATCAATAGAGAGCACAACAGCGCTGGTGTCTCAGCATGTCACCAGGGGTCGCACGACACAACATCGTCCCGCCCTGGGAAGAATTGCATCCTTAAGCGGTCGTTGATGGGTTGCTGCGCATTTGCCGGCGGGAAGGAAGAATGCCCAGGACTCTTTTCTCGAGGCCCCAAGTGACAATCCTGGGCTGCAGGAATTTGTGGCTGTGCTTCAGCAGGTGCAGAGTGGCACTGGACAGCAGGGTCATCGCGAATGGCATGCGCAGGCAACACCTGGTTGTTGATGTGCCATCTTGAACGCGGCCGTCGACCGCGGCCGCCGCCGATGACGTCGTCGTCCTGGAGCCGGCGCAGCTCGCTGGCGTCCTTCTGCCGTAGCGCCAGAGGCAGCCGATGCAGCTTGGAAGACACTGGCACGATGTGCTGTCGCCTCTTGGCCCGGCCAGGCAGGTGCTTGAACCCCGGGGGTACAGCAGGAAGCTGCGAGGAAACTGGTGTAGCCAGACGACACGTCAACGTTGCGCCGTCGATCAGGAGTCCCAATTGCTGGATGGCGTCGAGCCCCAGCAGTGAAGTGCCGTGTGCTGTCACGTAGAAGGTGACGAAGACCCGCTTGCCTTGGTGCTGCAAGTCCGTGCGGAAATAGCCCAGTACCGGTATGCGGTGCTTCGAAAAATCCTGCAGTTGGATGGACATTTGGAGCAGTCGGTGCTCCGAAGCGAAAAGCATGTCGAAGTCCTTCTTGGTCATTAACGATGCAGTGGCTCCGGTGTCCACCAGCAATGACATGTGGCTATGTCCTCCGACGATAACAGGGATGCGCAAGTCCCTTGGGCTAGTCGGCGCAGCTTGCACGGACAGCACTGTGGCAGTGCCGGAGGCACGGTCTTGAATGGGGGCAACTTCCTGTATCGACGCTCGTCGCTTACGGCAGACTGCCGCGAAATGCCCCTTGATGCGGCAAAATTGGCAAGTTTTGTTTTTGGCAGGACAATTTCTTGAAGTCGCCAAATGCCCCAACTTGCTGCAGCGAAAACAGGGGCCGACTTGAGGCTTGGGCGCGAGCTGTTGCACTTGCTGGCAGCGAACGCAGTCTTGTACACCCGCCGTCGAGTCCGCGCAGCCATCTTGGATACGGCCGCCCGACTTGGGGGGGAAGCCGCCGCCATGTTGAGTCACATGCGGGGCCAGCGAAGCAGCCGACCCGCCATTTTGAGCCGCTGCGACGCACTGGATGCTGCCGCCGTAACCGGAGTGCGAGCCGAGTAGCCGCTCATTTTCTCCGAACGCCGCGTTGGCTTTGTTGAGCGCCTCCAAGTCGCGTCCAACTTCTTCGGCTTTCTGCAGCGTAAGGGCTTCCCCGTACGACAGTAGTTTGGCCCGTACATGTGCGTTGGCGATCCCGTGAATTACTTGGTCCCGTACTCTGTCGTCGTAAGTGGCGCCGAACTTGCATGACAGGGCCTTTTCTTTCAGCGCGGTGACGAAGTCGAGAAACGTTTCGCCGGGCGGTTGTTTGCGGCTCGTGAAGAGGTGCCGCTCGGCTAGCACGTTCGTTGTCTCGGCGAAAAGCCCGTCTAAAAACTGGAGCACCGTGTCGTACGTCGTTGCCGTCGCCGCTTCTGTCTTCGGCACCGTGCCCGAACCAGACGCTGTAACTGCGCCTTCCGCTTCAAGCTGCTCTTGCGCGGCGAAGTATTTGCGTTGGCCCTCGATGCCGAGCGCGCAGAGGAGCACTGACGCACGTCTTTCGTCCTCCCAGCCGCTTCCGCCGGCCGCCTTCAGGTGAACCTGGAAAATCTTGTGCCATATATGCCAAGGAATGGGAGGCTTGCCGGGAGCGTTGAGGAACGGAGGAAGGTTTGCAAAAGGAGCCGCCATGTGTGCAGGAGGTAGGCCGTAGGCTCAAGCAGGAAGGTGGCGTCGTAGAGGGAGCCGGAGCGGGAACAAAGCAAAGTCAGGTCGACGCGCTTGTAGCGTGCAGGAAGCAGCACCGACGCGCAGCAGAAAAATGTGACCCGTAGCGTAGTGTCACGTACGTCGTGCTCTTCCTGGCGTCGCCTGTAGTAGTAGCGTAGCGGTTCAACTACCTCGTCGCCATGTGTTGTGTAGGGCAGGAGCGCGGCGTAACCCGCGGCGGGCCGACGGAGAGGCCGAACGACGGGAGGGCGCGCGGAGTGACGACGCAGAGACCAAGCTTCGGCGAGACTGACGGGAGACTGCTCTCCCGCGTTTATTACAGGCGATTTTAAGGAGGGAGAAGTAAGGCTATTGGTCAGCGAGGCACGGGTCACATGACCGGCATGACCACGCCGGATTGGTGGTAGCAAAGAGGCATGGCAGAGACCCAGCTCCCCCCAGTAGCATGAATAGAGAGCACAACAGCGCTGGTGTCTCAGCATGTCACCAGGGGTCGCACGACACAACAATCTGCTAAAGTCCCTCAATAAATTCAAAAGTATCGAAAAGCTTTCATGAAGCCGACGGCGCCCGCGATAGGCTGATCTGTGACACGTGACCTTGCCCCGCCATGAAGGTTCCCACGCCCCGGGAGGAGAGCGCTCGCTTCGCCTGTTCCGCTATGCACGTTGTGCGGTGATTTCGTTCTGGAAAGTCCGATATGCCTTGTTGCTGCGCGTTTGGGTGCCGAAACCGGACGGAAGACGGCAAGAAGTTATTTTGCATCCCGCGGGGCAAACAGAACCTAACCAGAAGAAAAGTGTGGTTGCACAGAATTGGACGGAAAGACTTCGAACCGTCGGCCACTGCACGACTATGCGAGGTAAGTAACGCGACACAAAGGCGCAAGAAAAAGCATACGCGTGCATGTGCCGAGCTGCAATAGCATTTTATTCGTGCGCGCTGGTTTTGATGGCCCACATTTGTCGAGATTATTCATTCTAGTGCTTTATGAACCCGCTGACGTAGGTCATGCAGTACGAACCTAGCATGCAAGTAAATAAAGCGAGGGAAGCGCACTAACTCGCCGACAGATATCCGCATTGTGTTGCACGCGATCAAAATTTGTCCGCCGCCGTGGTATGACAGTTACTGCGGTTACGGTGCTCGGCTGCTGACCGGAAAGACGCGGTTCGATCCCGGCCTCGGCGGTCGCATTTTCGATGGAGGCGAAAATGCTAGAGGCTCGTGTACGGCGCGTATTCAGTGCACGTAATAGAATCCCAGGTAGTCGCGAAATTACAGGAGCAGTCCACTACGGCGTGCCTCTTACTCATATCGTGGTTTTGGCACGTAAAACCCCAGCAATTATTATTATTGTTATAGCGATAAAAGTTCATAAATTTCGGCAGTGAGTTCTACTGTTAGACTTTTCTATCTCTGCGCGCGTTGTTAACTTCGTTTTACAACATGTTGAGAAAGTCGTTTCCAAATGCAATGTAATACGAGCGCGAATAAACGAGATGTAAACATGCCAAATGTAGGCGATGAAACATTTTTTCCGCTCTCTTTTTCAATGTTTATTTGAAATAAAGGCACAGCTTTAGCATTTTGGGGCCTTATTTCGGCCTTCATTACAGTCAGGCGTCAGTAGCTTTTATTTCCTAGCATGTGCAGATATTTTTCCACCAGCTGAATGCCGTGCTTTAACCTGGGCGTCGTCTGCTACAGGAACTTTCTAGGTGGCGCGCGCGGCAGATGTCGCTACCTTAAAAATTATGGAGGGACCTTACAATCTGCCTTCCAAGTTTTGCGGCCGTTCATCAGTTTTTACGTTTCGTAATATTCGACATCGTCGCATTAAAAGTTAAATACTCGTTTCTGTGTAATGATAAAAAAGAAATAGCTTACTACGTGCTCCTTCAGCATGAAATCAACCACTTTGACGCAAGGAACGTGTTGAAGCTAGACGCGTCTCCGAGGTGTGTGGGCTCTTGGTAAGTGATGCCATTCCGAATCTGGCACATCCCAGCAGCATTCCCATGAGTACAACAGCTCGCAACGCTAGTTTTCCCTCTAGGTAATTGTAAGAAACTCGTTTGTTTCTTGGTCCTGTCATTTGGGGGTGTAGTAGTTGCCGCAGGTTGCAAAGCTATCACATGACAGCATTCGGCGTGTGTGTGCTTTAGAGGAATCACTATGTCAGCGTAGGAAATGTGGAGGATGCTTGACTTTTTCTCAAAAAGCGGATCGCGAAACTGTAATCAGGCCCTGTTCGTATCACTGCCATGCTTTGCTTCACGATGGACACATCAACCGTGCCGCCAGAAAAAGAACGTCTGAACATCTGTGCACGTAACATTGACCGTTTCAGACTCTCTTAGAATGCCTACTGCAAGTATAGTCGCAAAGTGTCCCACTACACCATAGTTCATAATTTTGAAAATTTGAAATTAGAAGTACCCATTACGTATTCCTGAAATCGAATTGTAAAAGCAGTAATGTACCGTGCAATTAATGCTAGTGTCATTGATTATGACCAATTCTGGCATCTTTCAAAACGTCTCATTTCAAAGTGTCTACCTAATAATAAAAAACGAGCACCGTGGTGAAACACCATGGGTGAAGGAAAGCTTAGGAGAGGCCCTCAGGGCTATCCAAGCTGCATAGTAAAATGCAGCTGAAATGACACTTCAGCTTTTGTATGTGCTTTGTTGTCTTGTGGTTGAAAATTTTGCTTTTAATTGAAAGCTTTGTTATACAGTTAATGTGCACAGCACTGCTGCTGAGCCAAAGTTTCCTTTTCGTCGCCGAGTTTCCAGGTGTAATCGGCAAAGTAATTTGTTTGATGTTAATGTAAATATGCCGATTTAGGACTGCTGGCTTCGTCAGAAATTTCTAATCGGATACGGTAGTGAACTTGACTTGTGTGAATGCACACCATCAGATCTCGCTGAAATGCCAGTTATGACAGTTAGCTCACATGAAACCATTGCCACATTTTATGTTGTTTTTCTGGTAAGTTAGCAGTTTCATTTCTCCGTCACTGGATACGCCAACATTCGTAAATGGACAGTAAATTGAAGCAATC
Organism: Rhipicephalus sanguineus; assembly: GCF_013339695.2. NCBI lineage: Eukaryota > Metazoa > Arthropoda > Arachnida > Ixodida > Ixodidae > Rhipicephalus > Rhipicephalus sanguineus. Next base: position 75,837,464 of record NC_051182.1, on the reverse strand, counting down.
GAATGGGCGTACATGTGTTACTAGTGCTTTCAATGTGTACGTCCGTTAACAAGCTGTGCGTAGGTAGAGTACTTCACTACAGCCTTTAGTCATTTTCTTTCTTTGTTTTACTTAAATCCAACGATTGATGAGTAAGAGTCGTGTATCCTTAAGTGAAGGGTGCAGATTGTACACGATAGTGCCTTAAACACGAGTAAATACGGTAACCACATCGCTTCTGTCTAGATGGTCATAAGTAAACTATGTCCAGTCAGAACTTCAGGCATAGTTGATTAGCAAAATTGTGTTTCTGCTTATTGCCATTGAAAGTCCTGCTTTACATTGTGTGATTGGCCCTTGTATGTTTCAGAAGCCATTACAACCAATCCAATGTTCACAAATGCAACCTCTCACGTGATGAGAAGCCGTGGCAGTGTGGTTAAAGAACTGCAGCTTGAGAGCACAGTCTGCAGCTAAAAAGTAAGTGGCACACATAGCATTATGTAATCATGCAAGCTATGAAGTGTACTTCATCTGTGTTCACGCAATCCTTGTTTTGACAAATTAAGTACTGATTTTTTATACCAACATGCCCTATTTTCTAAAGGAGCTAGCACAGCAAGGCAGCTGCATTGAACATCTGCAATCAAAACAAATAGTCTTGGATAAAAGTGTGTCTCTACTTTTACTCATAAAAGGCATGTAGCAGTAGGTCAAGTACATAGTTATATTTTAAGGGAACAGGGTAGGCCCTATACTTCCCACGTGTTTTAACTAAGCTTCTTTAACCCTTTGTAGGTTCGCCTATATTTTTGACACGATGTTATAAAAACTGGCTGTGGTATATACATATAAACCACAAAAGAAATAGTATAAAACAAATTTCATCAAAATCAAGCCAGTATTTGCGAAGTTAACCAGCACGAAATACGAAACAAAAGACACATGTACAAACAGGACCAGTGCTGAACTACCAACTGAGCTTTACTCGATAAAAGTGCCTTCTTGTACAGCGTCACTCGTCAGCACCGTCAAGATGCTGCACGCACAAATTTAGCCTGTGATAACAACAAACATGACTGCTATCTCTTAACAAAAAACAGTGCGGCAACATGCGAGGGCTGTTCAAAAAGTAAGGGCCGTTTGCTAATATTTTAAATATTTACACGTCAGAATGAAGATTTATTTGTGCAGCGCCATCTGTAAATCTTCTCGAAGGCATTGAAGTTATTGTTCTGACTAAGTAGTCGTCTGCTGGTCGGGGAATGCAAACGACAATGTCTGCGAAAATCGTTGCTCGCGCCTGTTGTGAAGAGCGAGCTCTAATTCGATTTTTGCTTTCAAAAGGATCATCAGTTTCTCAAATTTATGTGGGGTTGTGCTTTATGAGCATGAAGTGATGAGTGAAGTAAAGGTCATAAAATGGTGTCGAGGCTTCACAAATGGCCGCACAAATGTGCACGATCAAGAGTGAAGTGGAAGGGCGAGAATCTAGACCAATGAAACTGTTCAACAAGTGCACCGGGAATTGCGATTAGATTGACAACTGGACATTTAGTCTGTAGGATGAATTTCCTCTTGTCAGCCGCACTACAGTTTGCATGATTGTAACTGAAAAGCTAAGATATCACACAGTGTGTGCAAGATGGGTACTAAAAATGCTTACCGACTAACTCAAACAGCAAAGAATTCCTAGGCGGTGAACTTCTATGCAGGGGGACTAAAGAAACAGGTGCAGTGGTACGAGAGTGCTTATAATGTAACGGTGATCGTGTAGAAAAGTGGAGTACACTCAAACCTCGTTATAACGAACACGGATATAACGAATTATCGGTTATAACGAAGTAAATGAAAAGTCTTGTAATAGCTACAGTGTTACAAATAAACGTTTGTAACGAATTTTCGGCTATAACGAAGTTATTTTTGTGGCAGATGCAACTTTGTTATAATGAGGTTTGAGTGTAGTTTGGTGCTAAACTAAACCAGCCAATAAAATCTTTTACTAACAAATATTTATTTTTTGGGGACCAAACGGCCCTTACTTTTGGATAACCCTCGTAGTTGAATATGCACTGCAATTACAAATTATCACTGTGTAACATGTTAGTGTGCACGTACAGCATCTCGTTAAAACACAGTACTGTGCGTGTCATTCAGCAGACGCACTGTGAATTTGCTTTTTCGGTAAGGCAATATCTTTTTTAAAGAAGCATGAGCTGCATCTCTTGCTTCTTATGGTACTACGACGTTGCATACTAAGTTTATGTATTTGACACCTGTTTGTACTGGTGCAGGGTCTCGAAAAGCTGGGGTATCTGCCAGGTATCTGCTGTGGTGTTTCCAACCCTGACATGGCACAAGCACATGAAGCAGCAGGCATTTTTGCTTATGATGGTCGCACTTGCATGTCTTCCAAGTGAAAAGCAACTTTGCTAAAGTTTTAATGTACAGCTGCGTCCACATCTTTGTATAGCGCGCAAGCAGCCAGCCTTGCCCTGCGGGGCGATATCTTGCGGCAGTTGCAGGCTCTGACACTGTGTGCCTAGGAGCATGCGCGGCCTTATAGACATGCAGGCCTGCTCTGCACGAGTGACAACGTTGAAAAGTGCGCTTATTCAACCGAAGATCCACTCTCCCTCAGGGTGCTTTCGGCACCTCGATTCCAAAAGATGACGCGTTGCGACTGATAACACGCGCCTCGATAACATGTTGCGACTGAGTCAGGCAAAAAAATGTCGGCAAAAAAATGTGGAGCTCACTCAGACTCACTCATGAAATACATTTTGCCCTTAGTGCTCACTCGGACTTAGACTTGCCAAAATTTTCCTCATTTGGACTCACTTGGACTCAGACTCACGAAAATATTTCTCAGCCTGACTTACTCAGACTCATGGCTCGATCAGAGTCTGAGTGAGTCGACTCATGAGTGAGTTTGTTGACCTATGGTGGCAGCTATATGTTCCCAGGTTGGGTGGCTATGTTCTTTTTGATGTAATAAAGCTTTCAGTCAATTGTCTGTGCTGGTGTCCTTCCACCTTATTGTCCATTTTGTAGTTTGCGCTTAAAATTTTAATAAGCCAGAACTCGCTCAAGCAGTAGATGTCTACACACAATGTACTAGTACATAGCTTGCCAAGACGTCTAATAGTCCTTCATGTTGGGAGCATTAGCTTGCAGATGTCTAAGCAATGTGCATGTTTGGACTAGTTGGTAATTCATTGATACTCTTTATTGCAAACTTCAGACAAGGGATGAAAAAAATTGCGACACGCAGAAGCTCCCACAAACACAAACTCACAAACTGTTCATAGTGCTTCTCTGTGTTGCAATTTTTTTGTCCCTTATCTCTGAAGTTTGCGTTAACAAAGTATTAATAGATGTCAAAGGCTAGGATGTGGCTTAAAGGGACTGGCAGCCGATTTTTCTCGACCCAGTTTTCTTACAGTGCAACAACAATCGCCCCCTCGGTTGTGTTTAAACCTGCAGCACTTGATTCCAGAAGTGCGTGGATATTTTGTTAGCAGAATTTTTCATTCTTAGGAGCCACGACTCCAGCAATGCTGAGAAGCAATAGCAATGCCGATAGCCGTTCACACAAACTGTTCACCTCTCCTACGCTCCCCCCACTCGCGCGTTTCATTATCTCCTGTGCAACGCCGCGATGAGCGCCAGCGCATGCGCGTCCCCTCCCCCTCTCTCTCCTCTCGCGCGCCTGTCGACCGTGTTCCCTGCTCGCCCTGTAAGAATTAATGGCCAGGCTAGAGGGAAGACACAACGCGCGTGGCGTTCCTCTTTACGTTCCACGACTCTTTGAATGCATGGATGCAGCTTACGGCGCGGGACTTCGTCCCAGCTCAAGAACCTGGCGAGCCAGCTCCTAAAAAAAAAAAAAGCGAACCATCTCCCCGCCGCTTCGCATCCACACATGGTTCCCTTTAGTGGGATATGGTGTAATTTTTTCTTTAGGTACCTGGAAAAACAGTTTTTCAAATTGTAAAAAACTATACCACTCTGTGCAGCCGTTGCTATTTTGGATAAGATTAAATTTCGGTGCCTCATTGGCTGATAAGCAGCCGGACATTTGTAAATCTCGTGTAAAATTATTGTAATGCTTCTTTTACTCTGAATAATTAACTGTCGTTTTGTAGTACCGTATTTTCATCATTCACACCAACTCGTTTTTCCTTTTTCTACAGAGGAAAGGCTGCCTCATAAAATGGAAGGGTTATTCGAAGTGGCACAACACCCTGGAGCCAAAAAGGAACTTGAATCAAGCTTGTCTGCGTGAATTCAAACATCCAAGCAAACCATCGAAGTGCCGGCTGGAAGCAGCATCTGAAGTACTATATGTCATTCATAAGAAGCTTGCTAATAGCCGTAGGTCCAGTGGACTTGCCGAGTTGAATGTAGATCTGGATATATTCAGATGGGTTTTCAAAGACAGAGGAAAGCGTCTCGAGAAGGGTTGGCTTCTGTGTGAAGAGAAGGACTTTTCGAAGTTAAATCTACCTGATGATCAGTACACTTGTGAAACGAAATTTAACAGCGTTGTATCATTCACATTTCAGTACGAGTGAAGGGGATTGGCACAAGACAAAAGTGAGAGAGAGAGAGAGGGAACAACTTTATAGGAAGTGCTTGTAGAGACTATTAGGCTTCCTCCACGCAGGGAGGATGGGCTTTCATCGCGACGCGGCCATTACGTCAGTCTCGTGCGTTGTGCTCCTCGAGGTCTTGCTCCCTCGCCACTTCTGTGGGCCCGAGAGGGCGAAAGTCGTGCAAACGCTTTCCGTGTGATATGCTGTTGAGAGCATGAAAATATTTTTGGTGACAAAGGTTACAAGTACAGTTTAAATCGTCATTATTTATTCTGCATTTGCTTTCTTGATATACGCCACTTTTTGTTTTGATATGTACTGGCATTTATATTTTTCATCCTTTTCTTTTTGGTTTGTGTGATATTTGCTTCCACAGCAAGCATGCTGTTTTGATAAATGTCTTCGCAAACTTCCAGTGGCAGTGTGTTCAAAACGAGCATAGTTTTCGAATTGACTAATGACATGGCTATAAATATTTTGAACCATATGAATAAGGCTTTTTTCGAAACTTAAATATTTCCTTCTGCGTGACATAAGCTTACCGGAAAATATTGCGGATAAGGTGCAGACACGTTTCAGAAGTTTATGCACAACTTTATAGGCCATATATAGAAAGACGAAGTGTGTTTAGAAGCGTATATAGAAAGACGAAGCGTGCGAAGGCGTGTTTCTTAAAAAGAGAGTGTCATGTAAAGGTTGATTTCGTCAGCGAATGCTCCAGCAGTAGAAACGTGCCTCAAGAAGCAGTCAAGGACATGATTATAAGAGCCTTGAAAGAAGACAGGCGATACAAGCCTCAGCAGAAGGGTCTATAGGGGATCTAAGAGAATCCATTCGTATCTTGCAGAACAAATGCGTTTAACTTGAAGAAGGGAACTGAAGACTGTCCTCTGTTTTGGAAAAAAAAAAGAGCTGCGTAATCGTGGCAAGTTGTTGGAGAAGGGTCCAAAAGTTTCGACCAAAGAAAGCTGCACAGTGCAGGCAATGCCATTGTCCAAGCACTACAAGGCATTTTAGAGAGCTATGGTTTGGATTTGTGCCAGCTTTTTGTGAATGACATTCAGGAATTCTTGCACCAAATCACAGTACTCGTAAGCATCGAAATTTCTGTAGCGCGAAATGTCAAAGCGGGATATCACTGTAGAGGTAAAGTGAGTTAGGACACCCTCTCATCGCCAAACGAGTAATTTGTTCGGAAAATTGCTGTACTTTTGGATAACCATTTTGTAAGCTATGCATTTTGGGAGCAGCTTTCCTCTACCGCGCCGAACCGAGTCACACTGCATTTCATGAACTCGTACAGAGAGAAATTGGATACCATGTCTACTGTGTTTAAGACACGCAAAAAGTCACCTGGTGCCCAAGTTTCCTTTGTGCAAGAACTTCAGTCAGCTATTGCCGAGTTCGCCGTCGATGGAGGCCCGAAGACCTCGTTTCACAACGTATCATCATGAAAATTGAAGGTGATAATTGCCTTGTTAACAAGTAGACAAGATGGACACCACTTCCATTCCTTGTCATTGACAGCCGAAAAAAAGCTTCACTCACAAGTTACATCGGCTTCTGGCAGTCGTTGAAATTACAGGAAACTATTTTCAAATAAGTGAGTCATTTGAAGATATGCTTTCTGAAATTAACGTTGTTGCAAAAGCAGGCATTATCTCTGTGGAACAGCATGATGTGGCTGTGTCCGCATGCTTGGAATCAGACTTAAAATTTCTGCTTTTGGTACAAGGCTTGCAGTTACCATCGTCCAGGTATCCTTGCTATTCTACCGCGCCAGCCTTAAGCAACGATGTAGAGTTGGGGCGAACGTATACCTCCTCTTCTACGCACTCTCACAAATATGAGAGAGGCACTGCATCGTTGAAGAGCATGAAACGAATTATTAAGAGCATTCCACTGTTTGCCATCGAACCCCGTTTCGTTGTGCTGGACGTACAGCTCATGTGTATCAGCGTGGTAAACAGTACGATTGACGGCTTGCTGGCTGAGGCCGAGGACAGAGATAACCGCAATAGACATTCTTTTATTCAACGCCTTCGCTGGAATACCAGGACAGACAATGGAGTTCTTCATGCTTTTTTGAGGCATGATGAACTAGGATATGGATATAAGGTGTCACCCTGTCTGCACTGTAACCCTTATTTACAAGACTACCCAGCTCTAGAAAGGTCTAAAAAAACCGAGACACTTTTTTTTCATTGCTTTCCCCGGTCGAATTTTGTTCGAAGCAGTAAAAAATCTCGCAAAGATTTGGCCACAGGAAAATGGTTTTTCTTCAAATGAATTCGGATCAATTTTTCCCTTTAGTTTCATTGGCAACATCTTCATAACTGCTCGCAGGCGTTTTGGGTAAAGAAGAGAATTTCTCCCCCTTTTTATTCATCTTCCGTGCCTCAAATTTGACACCGCAGCTGTTTACTGCACGCGCAATGGCATCGACAAGAGTGCCTTTGTGCTTATATTTGCCACTCGAGTGGCAAATATAAGCACTAGCGAAATGCAAGATACATTGACGGGGGAGGGAGCGGTGACACATCACAATGAGAAATAAGCTACAATAATTTATTTTTAAACTTCTGACTCTTGCAATGGTTTGTCGTCTCTGGCACATAGTGATAGAGTAATTGAGACAAGTTGAAGCTCAAATACCTTTTTGTGTAAACATAACTATACATTTTATGCAACACTGTAATATCCTTTGACACGAAAAAAAGATTCACATATAAATTCGGCAACTCAAGACATAGTCGCTCACAAAACAGCTGTGGTTTAGTTTCTGGCGTGAACGACACAGCTAGCCGATGCTTTCGGAAGCCGAGAGCTCTTGCAGCGCACACATCCTCAAACAGGATGGCCAGATGCAGCTGAACTCAAGTCACTGCCGAACAGTCGTAATGTGTGAAATGCGGGACATTTCTGAAGATTATCGCATCTCTTGTGAATAGCAACACAGCCCTCGCTGCAGGACAGTCCCACGAGTTGTGGGAGTGGTGGTCACCCTAGATAATTATTATGCTAAATCATGGTTAGAACAAGAAACAGAGTACTGCCATTGTAAGCCTGGTTTGTACTTTATTAATGGTATATCTTCCACAATACTGAATACACTGAGCACCACAGCAGTGATGACAGAACAAAAAAATATCCCCAATACTGAACCTGTAAAAGCTTTTCTAAGGTATAAAAAAATTAAAACGTCTCACAGTCAGTATTGGATCTCTGCCAGCAATGAAAACACCAGCAGCTAGAAAATTATTACATAAATGGCTGAAGCAAGCAACTGCGATGACCAACGGTTGCATTTATACACAATGAAATCACATCTGAAGCTTCTCGATTCAGGAAGGCACGAATGAAATTATTGCAAAGCAAGTATGAAATTTTGTCAGCATGAAAGTACCTATGAGAAGTTGCAACAATTAGAGAAACTGCTGAGAATAGTCAGTCAGTTAAAAGTATCGCAATGGTAACATTTAGTGCCAGTAGCAGGGCTTCTATATAAACCATGTAGCCACTTCTACAGCTAAAAAGGTTGCCTCAAAGAATTACGCCTCGTCAATACCTAAGAAGCGCGAGTATCTGAGAATGTGCATACAGAAAATGTTATATATGCGACGTTGAAAGATTGTCAAATGCAACCAAAATTGCTTCAATAACTATAAAGCATGTTAGAAATAAAGAAACAATAAGCACGCAGGGCACAAGGTATTCAATGGATAAACAAAAATTGTTTTACATCAAACCAAATCTGTTTCAAGACAGACAAGATACAGGAAGTGATTAGTTAGATATCAGATAAATAATGACTACAGTGTTGAAGAGATATCAAGAATAGTTATGCAAAATTAAGTTAAATAACAAAGACAACACCATTAAATCATAACTTGGCTATTGCAAAGACAAAAATCACAGTAGCAGACTAGCATATATAACAGCCTGCACAGTGTGGCTGTATCAATGATGAAAGAAATGAAAATTCACCAAAACGGTAAGTTATCATGTATTCATAAAGTTGACAGTATTTCATTGCCTAATAAACAAGGAGCACCCAGCAACGGACAATGTAACGAGCCTACAAATGACCACAGAAATAATAATGGTAGGGATGAAATGTAGTACATCAATGGCTTATAACGTAGAGAGGTTAATACTAACATTCAATGCCATCTTAACAAACTTCAAAAACTGGAACTGCAAATTTGGCATGATAATTTGATGAAAGCAACATTTTGGGCAATCTTTACGAAGGCACCAACACATCTGTGACTCTAAGATGGCGACATATGGCACGCCAACAGTCCTTGTTCAGAGCAGCTATTTGAGTCCCTTCGGCAGGATGGCATTCAACGGAGTTCCGAACGACCCCTGTGATAGTGAGATAGTTGTCAGTTAAGCAGTTAGCAGCTGAGACCATGTCTGCCAATACCTCGCCTTCTGTTTTCCCAGAAACATTTACAGCATGGGAGAGAAGAAGCGGCGTCTTCGAAAACAGCTCGAAGGCTTCTGCACACTCCCTGTCTACTTTGTGCAAAAGAATGAAATCCACTGCACGGTTCAGAGCGGCCCTGTTCCTTCGAACTGCTTCAAAAACAGTGAAGCTCGCTTCGTTGCAAATCAAGTTCTTATTGAGCTTGAGCTCTACGATCAACCTGTTCTGCTGCAGTCCCTTTGAGAACTCCTCCACAAATTCAGTGTAAAGATAGTGGGACACTGTCATGTGAAATGCTGTGACCGTCTTGTTGTGAGCCAGGAAGTAAGAGATGTCTGTGGCCATCTCATCGTTTCGATGACTTCAATGCCAATCATGAGCTTGGTAATCATTTCGTTTTCCGCGAGGGCATGAAAAATGCTGTGGGCAAGATTGCCATTGCCAGTTCCTACGAAGATGTCCAGAGTTCTGATGGATCGATTAGACTTGAGCATTTCGCAAAAGGCTGCCCCTTTCGCCCGAACGTTTCCTTCCCACAAAGCCCTGAAAGTGTGAATGCGCTCGCTCGAGGCAATTGCATCGAAGAGTAGCCCGAGGGCTTCCTTTGATAGACTGCAAATGTCAGGAAGGCACACTTCTTCGGGGCAGGCTGTAGGAGAGATCAGGACATTCCACAGGCCGCTGACATCTGGCTTTGCCCAGGACAGCTGAACACGGCCGTAGCTATCGCTGGTTGCCAGTGTCTGTGCCAAAGCCTCCCTGCAAGAGAGCACAAAAAGTGGTGTGGATAAAACAGGGTGCCACTGACAAAGTTCAGTTACAACATAAAGGGAAATTAATAATAGGTAGAAAAAACATCTCCAGCGTCTACTAAGTTGACATTTCTAAATTCCCCGAGTTTTCCAGGTTTTGTCGAGTGCTCTTGCTGTTATCCCTAAGTGAAACAGGACTTCGTTTTATGCCAAGACACACTGTCACCAAGTCGCCCGATGATGTCACTCTCTTGTATGCATGTTAATAAATAAGAATGACTTAATTTCACTGCATTGTACCTTAGTAATTCCACTGTATTATTCATTCCATGAATAGCAGAGGGTACAGTAAGGGCTAGATATAACAAAGTTGGCAAAATTGGCAGTTTGCTTCAATATATCGAAACTTGTTAAACTGAAACGCTGGACTAATACGGCAGTCCAAAAAGTTTATTTTTCATGCGAGAAAAGTGATTTTTTTCAGATTGAGATCTTGCGAGCACGATTTCATACCGCACTGGGGAAGTCCTTTTCGCCGTGCAGGTGTGTGATGCGTGAAGAGAAAAGAACTGCAGGTTCAACGCATTATGTAATTCTGCCTATTCTGCTGCTGTGGCTTGTCATCAAGCCTAGGATGTTTTCTGAGCTGAACAATTTGCTGTCCACTCAGTGTGACATACGCGCAACACCGAAAAACATTGCACGCTAGAAAAAAAAAAAAAGTCACAGTTTCGGCACGAGGGCCAAGCAATGAATGCGACAGCAACAAATTCTAATGTTATTTAAATAAATGCTAGGAGCTCTTATTTGGGAAATGCAGCCCCTGCAATAAGGGAAGTGACCTGTCTATTATTATTATTTATTCAATAATGCAGACTCATGGTCTAAGCAGGGTGGTTAATACAAATACAAAAGGAGTAGCAATGACAGAACAATAATAAAGGCTGAAGAACATTATTTTGCAGTCTGATCACGTGTTGGTAACGTAGTTTCATTCACTACTGGTTCTCAGTAGGGGTGTGCGAATAGTGAAATTTCACCTCGAATCGAATAGTGCCGAATAGTGGCCAAAAATATCGAATATCGAATAGTATATTTACACAAAATGTGTACCGCCAGTTACGGCGAGATAAAGGAAAAATCAAGAACGCTATAGGTGTGACGACAGTTTTATTATGCGCTTGTTCGAGAGTGGCTTTTGTTTCGGTTTTTATGGGCGCACAAGCATGTTGATACAAGAGCTGCCATTCCAGTCAGCAGCACCACTCCAAACCTCCTATTGACTAGCAGAGGGGGTTATGGTAGCTAGTTTTTTCCCCATGGTCGTGCAATACGGCTCATCTGACAACTGTAATGTTGTGCTTCATCGCCATGGTTGCTCCGGGCCCAAAAATCTTCGGCCGCCCGTTCACAGCAGTGTTTTAAATGTTTGTCGAAACGATGGAAGTTTCTGAATGAGTGGTTTGGTGCGGCAGTGGCGACTGCCCAGCGTGAACAAATTTTTACAAGCAAAGCCAATGAACGAGGGTTGCGCAGGCCAAAGTCGGAACGTTTACGGCGCTTGCAGCATACGCGACCGAACTATGCAAGAAGTCCGTGCCTTCGTTTCGGGAACGAAGTCGTGAAAGGCTTGACAGTTTTCTCGTGTGTTTTTCTGCGAGCGGAAATGACATAATTTCCTTAAGATAAACATTCACTCGCTTTTGAACGAGGATGTCAGTGAAAGTTTTAACGAAACGCCTACTGTAACGACGTTAGCGTTAGTTTTTGCCACCGCACCCTACACAAGTTGCACCATTGGCCTTTGTCGCATTGTAGATATTCGTCCTGTAGAATTATTCGAAACTTCGAATACTAGCCATTCGAAAGTCGAATCGAGTTATTCGATTAGGTACTATTCGATCAGTCAAAGTTTCACTTTTAAATTTCGCGCCCAAATCTCCACGGATTTCAAAGCGCATTATTGGCACTTTGGCAGCATTGGCTGAACGAAATTTCCTGAATCTTGGTATGTTAGGTCTATGGCCCCCTCAGAGGACAATATACTTTATTTTTGCCGATTAGGTACTACCATAGGGTCTAGTAGACGCCGTCAAAATCTATGACGTCGTGGCGTTTGGTGTGGGAATTTCAAGGTAGCCTTGCCCACGCGTTGTCTCGCTTACCGTGGTGACCGTAGTAACTTTGGAATTGTGAAGGAGTAATTTACTAATTTGAGAAAAATCGTTTTTCTCTTTAGTGTCACTTTATGATATGGCAGCTCGCACGAACATGGCCAATGGCACAAAGTACGCATTTCCTGGTGGACTTACGCAACCCACTAGCGCCTTTGCCCCCCGCCTCTCTTCTTCATGCACCTATCATAGAAAGGAGACGGCCAGCTCGATTGATATCTGCTTAAGTCCTGTTCGTTGGCAGCGCACGCAGCCATCCCGCCCCCCTCCTGCTTTTTGTCTCCATGCACCTAGCGTGTGAAGGAGACAGCTGGCTCATGTCATCACTGCTTGAGCCCCGTTTGTCGGCAGCACTCGTGCACTTTCACTTGCTCATAGAACATCCTACATGCGGGTGGGATGTTATTGTTTTGTACTTTATATGGAAGATGACGGCTACAGCAAAAATTTGCCAGGAGTGTCTGTATAATTGTTTTCAAAATAAAAAAAAAAAGCAGAACTGCTACGGTCTTAGATCACATGAAAGCACGGCGACAACCTGAATTACGGCAAATCTGTTCATGGTGGTCGCGCATTCTATTTTGCGACATCGCGCACCGAATTCAGGAAGTGCGACCCACACCGGCATCGAAAGTTCCGGTCACCGTTATGCATTCCTTTTACGGAATTCTTGTACTTCGGCTTTGTTGCAAACATTCACATAACGAGCTAGAGAGGTGCGGCTGCCAACAGCGAGTAGCTCCAAAAAGATTGGTCGACTGCTCAAACGTATTGCAGCATGGACCGTCACAGGGGTAAAATGTTTTTAAATTTACTTCCGGTAAATGCACTTGTTAGTTACGACTGCTCTCGCTTGAGAATTCTATTATTAAGAACCCTAGGAGGCTATTTTGTAAGCGCTCTGCCACAGAACAGAGGCGCTGACGTAACAATACTTCACCGAGAGGACGAGAGGGAGCAAACAGCCAACAGGCGAGCTGAGGGAATTTGGAAATGTTTTCGGCACATGAAGAAATATAGAATTATTACAGCGGAACGTCACTATTGGCAGGCAATGTTTTCAAATCTTGAAATTGAAGAGTGTGATAACTTTAACAATATATTTGTGTTAATGTCTTGAGTGGATCGTTCGATGGCGGGAAGGTGGGGGGGAGCTGGTTGCAAACTATAGGCGCAGAATAGGGGTGAGCCGGACATAAATCAGGCTAATTCAATACTGTGGCAACAGCGCTTACAGTTCAATCCAATCCGAGTCATCTCGAGACTGTTACATACCCGTTCTATCAGACAGAACGGGCCTCCGCCTGTTCTGTCAAAATGATTGACAGCACTGCCGTTACCGGTCGCTATTTTCACGTCTGACTGACAGACGAGCTTCGACCAATCCCGTGCGTCTCCCTCTCATCCTCTCGTGATGTTTCGTTTCGTCAACGCCTCGATTCTGAAATAAACAAAATAGCCCTGCTACATAGCATCTCTGGAGCTCGAGATCACACAGAGTGAGCTCTGAGATATCCGCCAACTAGCGACGGCATGTTTCTTCTCAACATTCAGGATTGCTTGCAAGATACCAGCCTCGTTGGCAACATGCGCTTCCTAAACGATCGCTTGCAAGATAACGAGACTTCATTACGTCTACTGCCATCTAGGCAGTAAGCCTCTACGACCACTCATGCTTGTGACTTGACGCTTGGTGATAAAAAAACAACATATCCGGCTCTAAAGGGACCGAGAGCTGGCCAGTATGTGCGATTAGATCCTGGTAGAAATGAAAAGATTGCGAAATATAGTGACAGATTCCAGCATCCTTTTCGCGTGGTGAGTAGGATTTAGTTTTTAAAATCGTGTTTAAAAGCAATGAAAAACTGGTATGTCGTGCAGCCTAGCAAAACAGCCTTGAAGCTGGATTAAGGATTCGATCACTTTGCTCTGTGTAGTCACGTGGTCTGATGCTGTCATGCGCGCCACAATTAGTCATGAAAATTAGAGTATGCATATTATTATCTATCCCCACTCTATTTTGAGCTGCTTACGAGGTAAAAGGAGTTGCACGGTGGGAAGCGGTGCTGCCTTTGCGGTAGCCAACGAAACGTGTCGAACTGCGGTGCATGCGCGCACAGCAAACTGCCGCGCTTGAACGCGAACCGCTCTCGTGCTCACTGTTTGCAACATGTTTTGGGTCTCATTATGTTCAGAAAAACGGTATCTGCATAAGCTCGTCTGTGGCCTTGGTTTTGTGCGACATCTTTCTTTCATCCATTGACAAACGCATTCATGCCAAAACCGACAACAGTGTTGTTAAAGGTTCCCTGACACGAAAATTGAAACCTCGAGATGTTTGTGTTGTTTGACTTTCCTGGATACGGGAGCACATCTGACCAATTATTAGTGATGAACGTTGCCTTTAAGATATCTTAATTTGGTCTTAAAGTAAGCGTGAGTGCTCATTTGAGTAGGCTGCACCTTGTGACATCCTGGTACGACGTAGATAGAGGCCCCGCGTGACGTTCCACCCACCCACCCACCCACCCTGCATAAGCTCATCCATCCGTCCGTCCGTCCGTCCCCTACCACCCACCCACCTAGTCTGGGTGCTCTCATGATCGCCTCCTTAAATTGGTGTATACCAAAATTGGCAAGGGAGGGTAAGATGATTTGACGAATATGACTGTTGAGTCATGACATGAATACGTGAAAATCCTGTCCCCTACGTCATCAAACCCTTTGCCACCAGACACGTGTGGCACATACCCGTTTACCACGGGCCGCGGTGTACGGGTATGCGCCACAGGTGATTGACAGTTTATATCTACCAAGAACGGCGAGAAGAGGCACTGGTAACTTAATGCGAGACCGTTAAGAAAAGCCGACATCGGCAGCGTTTACACGACGAATGTAAAGAATGAAAATCAGGATCCCAGCAGGATCGAACCCAAGCATTCTTCGTGGACAATCAGGTATTCTACCACAGAGCCACGCCAAGTCCATAATCGTTTGGAAGAAGCCTACGCAGGCGTAATGTCGGTTCCACGTCAATTTTGGTTGTGGTGCTGGCTATCTAATTTTGCAAGAAAGCAATAAAGACTACATGATACTCCTACGATGTGTACTCCTATGACGCAGGCGTCATTCAGATTAACGTCTGTGGTTCCAGTGTTGCTCCGCTTTCATAGCAGTCTAATAAACATTACGTTTGTATTCCTATGATTCAGCAAGCTTATTGAAGCAGTGCTCGACCCCGGAGGAATAGAGCAACGATAGTTACGTGTGATATTCACATCATCGCACCGCAAGTGCACTTAGTCCGCCAGACGACGCAGTGCCATCTTAATTTATTACGAGGCTGGGCAATGGCCTCACGCTGACCGAGTAGGATGCCAGGTTGACTGACAGCCGCTTTGTAGACTAGGCTACGTAGGCCACATACGCCCAGATAGTCTACAATACGACAAGCACCATCTACTGATGTTGGTCTACCTAGCACTATCCAGGCATACCAGCCTCGACGGCCTATACCTCACCAACGCGAATGGTGACTTCACGTTCCGACATGTCGCCGGCTCTATCGATGGACCAATTTGTCGATGAAATTGACCGAGGCATCCACGATTTCCAACAGCTGTGCACTATACCTCATGCTTCACTACACATGAACCCCTCGTCACCGCGATCACGACCGAATCCAATAACAAGTCATGACCAGCTGCTGGCGCCACTGACCACGGTGATGATGACCTTATTCAAGAACTGTCAAGAACTTCTTCCACACACGCACACGGGTTCGTGAAACGTGCGTGCGTTCTCCATTATAAGGGACAAGCATAAGCACTACATATCAGCTTACGCTTCTGGTGTTGGTAATACCCACGTTGACAGTGGCAGGGTCAAGTAACTGTAAACAACTGGTAATATAACACGTATGCGGCTCTTCAACATATATGTGCACGTATAAAATTTATACAAATCTTTAAGCGAATTTTGTAACTTATCGCTCAGTAAAAAAATTACGCCACAGTCACCTTCCTGACGCATGCTTCGCATAACATCGAATTCCCACGGTACGTGGGATCTGCCGAATTTTTTAAAGGTACCCGTCACTAGCCTTGACGTAGCTGTTGCAAAATTAACTAACACCTTTTTAAAGGAATCTGGCGGACTAGAATTCACTTCGGAATTGCCTCAAGACAATTCCATTCATTTCTGGAGGTTAAACTTACTTTCACGAAGGACTACCTGTGCTGGATAACCCTTGGACTAAGAAGAGCCTTTTGCCACATGACGGCGCACATTCTAAACTAATTCGAGAGAGGAATAGCTATTCACATGCCTCAATTCAGCTTTAATGAAGTCAGGTGAGCCACAGTTTTGGTAACGGGATTTAGTAATCATATTAACAGACTGAAAGACGCTCATTTCCTCCTCCGTGATCACGGTGTGTGCAAAAGCGCCTTGCAGAAGTTGAAACGTGGAAAAAAAATACAGGAACAAAAAGAAAAATGCGTACGCATGTAATACTTTATGTCACCGGCTCTCGCACAATATAAAGAAGATCACAGCCAGATATAGTGTGCACATGGTGTTTTCCGCGCCAAGCAAATTGACCAGGATTTGCCCTCTGATGGCAAATAAGCAGCCGGCTGCTTGCTCCAAGAAGCACGCCATGCGATACACTGAGTTTGTCAGCAATGTGGGATACAATATTCCCCTAAGCTGTGGTAGGGTGTACATCGGCCAAACAAGCCAGTGTTTCAACAATCGTGCACCGATTGTTGGTCAGCAGCAACATGGGTGGGCACTTGGCAGACCACTGCAAGCGCTGTGGTTGTGTGCCACACTTCAGCCAAGCCACGTTTCCAAGAAGAGCAAGCAGCTGCACTGAAAGGGAGACAATTGAAGGGTTCCTAATAAAAAGGGCAGGTAGCGAGTGCGTTAGTGCCCCATCAGTAGATCTAAGGGAGAAAGAAGCCATGTTTTTGAAAGATAGCCTGTAGACGTGTAGTTTAGATTGTGCGATGCCCATTTTGCCTCTCACTAGGGTTGGCACATGTTCATGTGTGCTGGCACGTTTTCAAAGGACGCGTTAGTGTAGTTTCCGGCGCATGCCCTGACTCTGTTTTAGTGGCTCATGATGAATTGTTAGTTCTGCGATGTTTCTATTTCCAGTGATGCTACCGAGGACTTCTGATTTGGAGCAATTTTTGGAGCAGCAAAATTTCCGTTTTGGAGCACTTTGGAGCAGCAAAATTTTCATCTTGGAGCACTTTGGAGCAGTAATTTTGCATCTGGGAGCACTTTGGAGCAGCGAAGTTTACAACCTGGAGTGCAATACAGAAGCATATTGCATTAACATTCAATCACCTGAGTATTATTATGGGGCTCTTATGAAAAGCTAGAATATTTCGATTAATTGCAAATCTCATGGAAAAAATCATCTCAGGAGCCATAGGCGTGCGCACAGGGGGGCGGGGGGTGGGCGGCCGCCCCCCCCCAATCACCTAGCGGGGGGGGGGGGGCGCAAAATCTGTCCCCGTACATTGACCCTTGCGATAACATTATATGGACACTCTTGGCGGATGTTGCCGTCGGCCGTTGCCGTAATTTTCCGTATAAATCCCAAATGTATTAACATCACCACGCGCTTCCTAGCCGCGGGTAAAGCTCGCGAGCGCGGCGACGAACGCGGCTGAAAGCGGAGATTAACTATCCGGCCGTCTGTCTCCGTCGCACGGACAGCGCATGAGATAACATCTTCCCGCGTGCGGGCCTTCCGTCGATTACTCTCAAAACAGAGGAAACGACCCCGCCCATCTTTCGTAAGGAGCATGAGGGATGCCAGGGGAGCCGAAAGGGGGGGGGGGGGCGCATCGTTAGAAGGGCTACTGGCGCTGCGCGCGCTATGTCGAGGCATCAGGAGACGGCTCGTAAACTTGCTGTGCTCTCAACGCTTACTTCGCGTTTAGAGAACTCAGAGCAAGAAACGCTTCGGTTCCTGGAGGGGCCATATTCCCTTAAACCAGCGTTTTGTTGAGTTACGTGAGATCGGATCCAAAAGAGTTAGCTGCTAGTCTTACTTCGTTTCACAATACAATTTTTTGGTATCGCATTCATTGCTTCGCTCTTAAGCGAAACTGAATTTTTTTAACCGTTAGCTATTGACCCCCGCAAGTGAGGGGCGGACGTGTAACATGGCGTAGCCGCTTCACTGTGGGCCGTCAGCGACGGGCCCGCTACTGACAGCTGCGCATTTGCGGCTGCTCCGACCAGGATATATGCTTTTATTAATGAGATGACATTTTTAAAAAGCAAGCAAAAAATTCGAATTGTAACCCTAGCAAGTGAGATCGAAAGAGCAGGGCCTTTTAAGGGTATTTACCGCAGAGTGATTAAACTCGGACGTGCTGGTATAAGCAATTACGAAAAAGCTGTTCTGGATGAAGATCCATGGATAAAGCATATCTGAGGAAAAGTGTCAACGCGTTTCCACCGTTCGCGTGCTCTTCCATAAACGCGAAGCAAGGAAAATTCGATAATGTCTCATATCTACTGCGAGCGATCCCAGATTTCATTCCGCGATGTCCGGAAACAGAAGTCACAGACATTTTAGCGGTACTCATGTAGTTATTACTGAACATTGCTTTCCTTACGTGCCGTGCGACGCTTGAAACGAGCTATCAGCACCGTTTCTGGAACAGACGACGTCCGCCGATGAATCGCCGTCGCACTTTCTCGCTACCGATAGGCCTAGACGTCACGAGCCTCTGCGGAGAGCGCGTTTTGCCGTCGAGCCGACTTGCAGAACAGAAGCTGCGTCGGCACCGTGCATGGCATCAGGGCTTACTCGGAACGCACGCGCGAGCGCCATTTATTCAGCGGAATAATTCTTGGTCCGTGATTGCGACTTTATTGGCAGCCCCAAGATCGAGCTGCACATGTTCTGACGCGGCGGCGGGTGCGATTGCCGGTGATAGACGGCCCCAAACCCGAGACTTTGGCGCAGTTTGGCGCAAATTTCGTCCATATTATCAGGATGGCGCAGTAAATACAATTTGGCGCACTTTGGCGCAGTTGGCGCAGGAGTGGAATCACTGTATTTGTTATGAGATTACCTTGTTCGGTAATTTACTTGAACGCGCGGAGAAAGAAACGGTGACATCATATGAGTGCCGGCACCGCCTTGCATTTTTTTTTTGTGCTCCCCCTTGGCTCGGCTGGCAAACAAGAAAGCGGGGGCACAAAAGAACACGAAGACCAAATGACTGTGTGTCCTCCCCCGCACTGACACGCTATAATGAGATAAAAGTCACGGTGGCTGCCATGTTGAGGTACTCAGCGCAGAGAACCTGTTTGTGACGTCATGTGAAAGCTAGGTATGCCTATCACCAAAAGCATGCTGAATTATAACTATGACGCGCAGTCTTTTCATTTACACCAGAATCTAATCACACTTTCTGGCCATTGTTGGTCCCTTTAAATGTGAAAGTGTGCGAAAGTTACCATGATAAAAGCACGTGACTCATTCGTGAAGCAGCAGTGCTAAGGAAACTCATTTGGAATGCAGCCCTAAGGTCCTTCAGTTGGAGGTTCTCGGTGGTTTTCAAAATAGGAGTCTTGGACTGCAACAAACTTATGCAAAGAAACACTTAAACACAAAAATTACATACTTTTGTTTTCTGGAAGCTCTTTAGTGCTCATTTTCTATTTTTGACTTGGAAACACGTACTCATGGAAAACAAAACTGTGCAAAAGAAAGCAAGTAAAACTCGTACCGTTCTTGTTCGGTGGCTGGAAACTTGCCAAGGGTTAGCTTCTTCAATGTCTTGTTCTTGGCCAGTGAAGAACATAGCCCGACGATTCCTCCAAAGGGCAGAGACCGCCTGCCTGAAAGCTCAATCTCTTCCAGTGTGGAGTTTACCCGGAGTGCAACCCCCAGCAGTTGCATGCTGTAGGCAGAAATAGCGCTTTCAGTAATGCTCAAGCTGCGGAGACTGGTGTTTCTTCTGAAGTGCTTTTGCCAATGCCTGTCCAGAGAACACACCGATGTTGCACTCTTGAAGGTGCAGTTCCTTCAGGGTATAGTTTGCCTCAAGTGCGGCAAATATTGGCCCAGGTGAGTAGGTGATGTGCGTAGCACACACAGTGAGCTTCGTCAAAGCGCGTTGGCCTTGATGGCTTCGGCAAATGTGGTCAGCTGTTTCTTCTTCGTATTGATCGAGCAAATAGAAATGCTGAGGTTCTTCAGTGCGCTTGTCGTGTGTAAGAGCTGTGCCACCGAGACAAGGCCCGGGACACGGCGGCCCCAGCTGAAGTCTGGGCACAGCGTCAGTGACTCACAGTTCACGAGACATCGCAGTGCATAGTCGACATTCCTTGGCAGTATCACTTCGTGATCTTCACTGCTTTCAGGTGCTGGCGTTGCGTCGCAGCAGAGACTCCAGTTCAGCGGCAAACTTGAATGTGACTTTGGAGGAGGCAACCTTGAGCTTCTCAATGCCACAAGCAGTGTTGAGACCTTCGAGTGTGAACAAATGACCTCTTTCTTCTTGTCTCGTCGAACTGAAGAAAATGTGGTCGGCCATATCGATTTCCACTTGTCTGAAATAGCGGTCGGGATTCGAACCAACTGACGGGCGCAGCCGGATTGGGGAAGGCACTGGAGGCGCCTTGTAGCCGTAATGACTTGGACAAATTAGGCTTAGCTCGTCGATGCAGAGGTGGTGCTCCAAAAGCCACGAGATCAAAACCGCTGCCTCGCGGTGGACAATCTCCACAGACCTGCTGTAGTCGCAATCATCGCAGTCGGCTTTCTGTAGGCGAACACTGCCAGGCCGCGTCTCGACGAGCTCGTATTCGAGGCTGTTGAGAACTCGATTCCACGCAGTCAATTCGCCGCTCAACCAGCACCGCTCCCCTGGCACTGCCGCTGCACAAGCGCGTTCGAAATCCAGCTGACCTTTCCAGCTGTCAATGCTGACAACGTGGGCAGTGGCCCTCATGAGGCCGAGCTCGCGCACCATGGTGTCGTATGATGCCCCGGTGTCATCGCCAGTGCTTTTATCGTGAGCCGCACGGTCCTCAGGCAACGGCATCGATGAGGTGAGGTCGCCATCACTTTCTCCCGCATTCTGCACAACTTCCGTACTTGAGGCTTCCATCGTCGTACGAAAAGTAGCCGTACCTTCAGCCTGCGGTTGCACCCATCGGCGGCTTCAAAGACAACCGTGATACAACCGTAGCAGCGCTTTCACAAACGATATTTTGACGATATAACACGTAGGCACCGCGCCGATTCTTAATGCATGGTTGATATACGGATGACGCCAGCGCAACGAAGTCCTTAACCCCAGGAAAAGCTTGCGGCTGCTGACAATCGCGCGGAAGTTTTTGAGCGATGGCCCAATGGCGCCGCCACAGCCACAGCCATTGGCCAGCCACAGCCACAAGTCTTTACGCAAATCGCGTTCGTTCTCGTTCTCGATCTCGCGTACTTTATGCTGAGGTTCGCTAAGATCAGTGTATAGTACACTGTAGCTAAGAAATGCTCGCATTTAAAATTGTGAATCTGCAACGCGATCGACCGTACCACCGTACGCACCATCCGCGCTCGGCCGATACGAAGACAAGCCGAGCTCTGCGGCTAACCTAAGCCGAAACTTCTAGCCACCCTACCGAACGTTCTGTGTTTGTCGAAGTGTTCTCGTGTTCCCACTGTGTGTTCCGGTGTTCTCCGACTCTACCATGGCCACTGAAAGCACTTTTCTCATCCACGCGGCCGTGTCCGTACTACAGCTGAAGGTGCAGTTTCCGTCCTCTTTATGTTCTCTGACCCGGCGCCATCGCAAACTCATCAGTGGCGTCCGCAGGTGGTCGGCGGTGAACCAGGGTCGGAAACCCCGCGTGTCTCATTCTGGGCAGTGGAGTACAACGCGTTCTCTTCAGGATGCATATCGTGTCGCATATCGTTTGCATATCGTGTCGAGATTGTGCGCGTACCTCAACCGCAGCATGCCGCATCTGGTCTCGCATAGAGGGCCAGTAACTATCTCGATCTCTTGTTTCGTCTTACTCATAGCGGTCTTCCTAGCTGTTGTCGTCCGCCAGCTGACACTTTCGGCCTCTTGGATAGCTTCCCGGACCTTCGCTCTTCTGTCCGCTGTGGTTTCCCCGTGAGTCGGCACGGGCGACCCCGTGCCGATCGGCAAGGCGTTTCGTGCGGAGCATCCACCTGTATTGATACACTTCGATGGATGTATTTGAAAACCTCACACGCCGAACACTCGTCTGGCAGTTGGCTCAGTGTTCGCTCGTAGACGAGTTTCGCGACTGCATTCTGACCTCAAGGAAGACCAGCTCGCATCTGCCTGTTTCCCTCTGACGTATTTCCAGAGACTGACGTGTCTCGGAAGACAGGCATAGATCCTGGTTTGCAAATGTCGGGCCGGGATTGTAAATTTCCAGAGTTCTCTGGTGACCCCAAATCCGTTAAAGGCCCAAAGTGCCCTGGAGCTTAGCAAAGCAATTTTTCTTATTGCCTTGGCTCTAGTTCGTTCTCGTAGTGACGGGGTAGTTTGTTGCAGCAGGCCC